>NC_040243.1:847500-1132500 GCF_001444195.1 Xiphophorus couchianus
GCTTTATATACTGCTCAAAAAAATAAAGGGAACACTTTAAGTGTTAAACACCTGTTTAAGTGTTCCCTTTATTTTTTTGAGCAGTGTATTTTCTGTTACAAACATTTTTTTCTGGATACATGCACTCACAGTGCAATAAATAGTTCCTATTAAATATTAAAGGAGGTGAATGTGAGGAAGATAGATTAAAACAATAATTCAGCTAATTTTGGACGTTCAGCAGCATGACTGAAAATAAAAACCTTCATGAGGTTCAGGTCCTTATTACAACTTTATGTTTTTTCATATCCACAACTTGAGTAAAACAAATTAATCAAAACATTTTGGAATAACATTTCCCATTTTGATTTTAATCTAAATCTACTATGAACAACTAAATGACTAAAACACAGATCAGAAAATAATTCATTTTCTCTTTAAATTAATTCTTGTTTTTGTCCAATACTGATACCTTTATATCAAGCTCCAACACCATTTCCTCCATAACTTTCCCAACATTTATGACATTCTGGATGTTAAGCTGAAATCTGCTGCAGCAGCAGATGGTCCTATTGTTCAGAGAATAAAGAAACAGAACAAGCTGATCATTCATTTCCATGTTCAAACTAATCAACCACTGCAGCTTTTGTGGGATCTGGGTTAACTTAGATCATCTTTGTGGTGTATTTACCCCTGTGATTACCTGAGTTGGTACAGTCCTTGTATTCTGTGACGTGCAAGCCGCTCCCTGTAGTTACCAGAAGGATAGCACGACAATAAAGAGCTGAACATAGTCCGAGCCTCCTCTGTTCATTAAGACATTACAATCTTCATTTCAATAAATATTTTATGCAAGATATGGATTCATGTCTTGTTGACTAAATGCACAAATTTGATATTTTTATTTAAAAATTTGAATTTTACCCCTCCAGGGCGTCTTTTGTGGGCTCTAATGTGTTTTATATGAAAGTAGGCTGGCAGGAAACGGGGGAAGACATGCGGCAAATATCGCCGGGTCCCCGACGGCCGCATCGGGGACTCGAGGCCTCCTAATGTGGGTCGCGCTATCCCCTAAGCCATGAGGTAGATCTCAGCCGGCTGGTGAGAGAAAAAGTAGATCTTGGTCTCCAAGAAGTTTGGGTCCCCCTGTGTGGATCTGCCGTTTTCCTCATGGAGCGAAAACATTCTGCTGTGACCTGCACAATGTTGGAGGCATCGCGTGACTCAAACACCTTGATCTCATCCAAAAAAGTTGACATGAACTTGTTAGTTCCTCTGTCCATTGTAGCAGCTGATATATTGTGAAAATCCGGTAGAAATGATGCACTAATCGAGTCATGTTTACATAGAAACAACGGCAGAGGCTTTGTTTGTGAGACTTGCGGTCACTTGGGTCGGTTGTGGGCGGAGCTTGGTAAGGTCCATAGAGTTTTTTGGGAATAGTAATGTTATAGAATCTGAAAATGCTATTATGACTATGAACATCTCTAATGTTCGTTTTTCCAAAGGATAGTACATGTTCAAGTCTGGCCATTAAATGTTAACTTAGCTTGCCATACAGAGTGTGTGATTTAGCCCCGCCTCCTCGTGCTCGTGACGTCACTGAGGAAGCTCGAGCTCCAGCGGCGGCAGGTTGCTCCATCCCCAGTCCGCTCAGTCAGCGCTCCGGGTCGGACGTAACGGCTGCCGACGTGACCCGGGATGGAACTTCACCGCTTTCCCAGAAACTTTTTCCCGCAAACGGACTGCCGGTTTACTGCTTTCCGGATTCCAATGTCGACGAATTTTAATGTAAACTTCTGAAACTTCTCCGGGTTTCCTTCTTTTCCTGTGAAGGAATGTGAACTGACGGTTGGAGACGGTTCGGGTAACGGTCTGTGTAACGGAAGCTCGAGCGGTTTTCCTGCTTCTTTTTCCGTCTTCTTCTGGGGGGAAGGTTGCCTTGTGGATGAAACTTTTTTGATTTAGAGCTTTTCTAATCCCAGAAAGTTCCCGTCTCCCACCGCTAGCTGTAGCGGGGCGGCGGAGGGAGAATGCGAGCCTCTGCCCACGGCGCCTCTCTCGGTGGTTCCGTCGTGTTTCTGTAGACAAACTGAAGTCAAACGATGATTTCTGAGGAGAGAAGCGGCCACGTAAATAAACAAACCCTCAGCTTCCCTGTGGGTTTGCTCATCCGCTCTCCCAAAAGACGCCTGGCCAAACTGGGGAGGAAACCCAGTAATGGATCTGTCCAGTAAGTTCAGTAATTTGCAAATATTTACTTTTAGCATTAGATTTAACTGTGTTTTAGCCATATGCTTACAGCCAGCTTCCATCAGAAAACAGCTGCATATACACGTTTAAAAAGTGAACTGATTGGCATCATGAAATAATTTATTTGAACTCCTAATATAAGAGCTGGTTCCACCTCAGTGCCCTAAAGTAACTTCTATAAGTTTTTAACTATTTAATTCTGACACATACAAATTTTAAGGTTGTAGAAAATTAACCTGACTATATCAGTTCTCAAATATTGATTTAATTTATTAGAGAGCTTTTCTGTATGTGAAAAGGTTATTGCCTCCTGTAGATAATAATAATTGGTTATCGGAGTGTTTGTGTTTGGAAAACTTTAAATCAGTTTTTTACATCATTGTGAAGGAATGTTGACTCTCCTTTTTGCAGAAATGCTTCAATCAATCCGCATTTAAAGGATTTTCAGCATAATTGTCTGTTTCCTTTAAATCGGGGCTTCATTTGTTGCAGTCTGGTCTACTTCATGTTGTCAGACCAGTTCTGTTTCAGGGGTTTGTTGATTCTACACATTTTGCAGTAACCAGGGTGTGTTCAGTGGGACTGAACTAAAAAATGTGGTTAATAACAGTTTATATTTTCAACCCCATAATATAACGAGGGGAGATATTTATTTTTCCACATAGGGCCAGGTTGGATAACTGTTTTTTCTTACTTTTAGAGTGCAGTCAGCTGGTAATGTCTCTAAACACATGATGGTGTCTGGATTTAAAGTCATTTTCTGCCTTCCAGCACTGTTCTGGTGTTTTAATGCCTCTTTTAACAGAGTTTAGGAGGAGATGAAACTTATTTAAACCCTTTACTAGACTCCTGGGTGCACACTGGGTGGGTTGTGTGTTTTTACAGAGCTAACCCGCCCAGACTGGGAACGCAGAATTCCTTTGTAATCTGGAAAACGAGGACATTTGATTGAAGTCATTTCCAGTCTGGAAAACTGTGGATAAAGAATAGAAATATGCTAAACTCTCCCACAAAGGAAAAAGTCTGATGCAACATCAGCAAAGTGACAATCAAAGCAAGTAGATGTACAGTAAGACTGGCGATCAATCTGGTCTTTCGTTCTTTAAGATTTAATTTTTGGATATTTTTGTCCAAAACGTTCATTGCATTTCCATAGTTCAGAGTGATGTCAGCACGACGCCGCGCCGCCATCTTGTTTTGTGTTTTACTGCTTGCATTTATTTGGAGTATTTGGGCCAGGCTGAGATTTTTTTTTAATTACAAGAATAAAAACATACAACAATAGTCCAAATACTACCAGAGTAAAATTGCAATATTAAGAGAATAAATTTGTAATTTTATGAGAACTCTGACATAAAAAATAAGAAAAAATTAGAAATGTTGATCATTTTGTGAAGTTCTACTTTGGTTTAAGTTTCATAGGTAGGTAGTTTCATACTTCATCTTTTAACACATCAGCATCAACTTATTACCATAAGTAGAGCTTTGAAATGATCAGGCAAACGACTGAGCTGCTCAGGTCAGATCACTAGAACTCTATCAAAACCTTTTTGTCGTTAAAACGATTTATATCTTGTAATTTTAAGATGTTTTTTCTGGTTAAATTGAGTCTTTATTCTCCTAATTTAATGGCTATGTTTTGTTAATTAAACTAAAATGAATCAGAACTAAACAGAATAAAGACTAAAATAAAAACGATGTTCATTAAGGCCAGTTTCAAAGTAAATCCCATGCAGTTATTATAAATAGCTGCTGCTGTCCAAAGGACTCAGAGACATTATTACATATTATTGTTTGGTGGAAGCAGAGAGTTTGTTGATGAATAAACAGAAATGTTTGAACACTTTGCAGCCTGACTCTGCTCCTCCGCTCAGGTCCAACCAGTCGGCCGGCACCGTCCGCTCCACAGAGAGCGTCGGCGTCCGGCAGCCGGCCAAGAGCAAGATCCGGCGTCACAACAACCGGCTGTCCACGGTTTTCAACTACAGCCCCAACCTGCGGGAGGGGGGCCGGCGGGGCCCAACCCGGGGCGGCCCCGACCCCCAGGCTGCCGACGACCCCGCTGAGCTCTCCAGCCAGCGCTCCGTCCCGGGGATCCTGAAGATCTTCGGCAGCGACATCTGCCAGGGAGCCCATTACAAGAGCGTGCTGGCCACCAGCCAGTCCAGCGCCAGGGAGCTGGTGAGGGAGGCCCTGGAGAGGTGAGAGCGCCCCCTACAGCCCGGCCCTGGAGGCCGCCCGCCTCTCAATTCTTATCACATAAAATATATATTGACAAGTCTTCCAATTTTCACTGTAAGATAGGACATGAATATTTGCAGTTTGAGGAAAATATTCCGTGTTTAGCAAAAATAGTCATAGTAGAGCTGCAGCCGACAATTATTTTATTAATCGATTATTCTGATTAATCATTGGATAAATAGCAATCATTATTTAACCACTAAAACCTGCTTAATACAGCTGTGCTCCTGTCGGCCAGGTACTGTCTGGAGAAAGAGGACGCCAGCGACTACGTGCTCTGTGACGTGATTGGTCAGACGGGGGCCGATCACCAGTGGAGGAGGGAATGCTTCCGGGTGGTGGGGGCCAACGAGAGGCCCCTGCTGCTGCAGGCGCTCTGGAAGCCCAAGGAGGGTTTCTTCAGGCGCTTCGAGATCCAGCGCCGCTCCACCGTGGAGCAGCAGAGCCTGAAGCATCGAGACACCATCACGGCAGGTAACCCCGTACCGACAGGTAACCCCTAACGGACAGTGTACAAACCCCTCATTGCAGATAAACAACATTTTATCAAGTATCCTAGGTCTGGCTTCTTCTCTGCAAATATCTCAGTAAACTTCAAATAAGAAAAAAAATCACTCGAGTCGCCCTTCAAAAAGAAAAAAAAGCCTGTTAGGGAGACAGGTGGGTTACCTGTACTGACTTCCCCTGTCGGTACAGGTAGCCCCGTACCGACAGGTAAACCCACCCTGTACTGACAGGGCAGTGGGGTGTGAAGCGTCTCTCTGGGCATTCCTCTGTGCTCACCGGCTCCAGCAGGGCTGAATGGTGTTTGTGTTACGTCAGCGCGACGGAGTGACTGTTGATGTCAGATAGAGGGCCGCCCCGCCCCCCTGCTGTCCTCCGGTTCTGCTGCATGGAGGCGGCGCCAGTGCAGTCGAGCATTATGTTTGGGTCGGTTTGGTTTACCAGAGCAATTTCAGGGGAATTTCAGCCACTGTAAACAAGATTTCATAAACAAAAGCTCTCTTCTGTTTGTGTTTTAGATTAAGTTAAACACTCCAGACATCCAAGGATGGAATTTTTTTCTGTTCTCAAAAACCTAAAATGTTTTGCAACTTTTTTTATTTATTAAAAAAAACTAAACGTATTATTTACAGTGATGTGGTTTTCTCTCTGAGGAACACTGAAAGGTTAACGAACCATCATGTCTGTTAAAACAGACTCAGGTTGTTTAAAGTCTACGTCTTTAGAGATACAGGTTTTAAATTTCATTCATTAAGGTTTTATAAAGGTCTTTGAGTCGGTGACCCCTGTTGGTGACCCCTGTTGGTGACCCCTGCAGACCCTCCTGTTGTTTCTCCACGTGCAGCAGCTGCTTTGAAACCTCTCAGACGGTGGCGCAGGCAGAAAGCTTGACGGTGCGTCTTGTGGTTGCAGGGGTGAACGCTCAGGCCCGGAAGCTGCAGAAGAACCGGTCCAGAGTGGCATCCCTGTTCGTGGACAGCGGGGGGGAGGACACGGAGGGCCCGGGCTTCTGGAGGAGCCTGAGCGACATGGACCTGTCGGCCACGGAGAGGGAGGTGGGCCGGGCCCAACGGAGCGCAGTCAGAGAGAACCCGGAGGCCGAGGCCGACACCGAGGTTCTGCGGCTCGGCTTGGAGAAGGAAGAGACCGAGAGCAGCGATGACAACGCCACGCAGTACTCCATACACCCACCTTTCGACTTCCCCTACTTCCTGCTGCTACAGGGCTACGACCACAGACAGGTGGGCTATCGACCGGAGACAGGCGGGCTATCGACCGGAGACAGGCGGGCTATCGACCGGAGACAGGCGGGCTATCGACCGGAGACAGGCGGGCTATCGACCGGAGACAGGCGGGCTATCGACCGGAGACAGGCGGGCTATCGACCGGAGACAGGCGGGCTATCGACCGGAGACAGGCGGGCTATCGACAGGAGACAGGCGGGCTATCGACAGGAGACAGGCGGGCTATCGACAGGAGACAGGCGGGCTATCGACAGGAGACAGGCGGGCTATCGACAGGAGACAGGTGGGCTATCGACCACCAGGTTAACGTTTTACTGCTACTAGAAGTTGGACTTAGAGCAGATCATTTTAATATTGATTTACCTCCATGTTCCTTCATTTGTTGTCCACTCTTAGTGTTTATGTCAGCTACTCTGAAACAAGATGATTACTGATGAACAAATATTAGAAAACTGAATCTGATCTCCATCCACCATCCAACACGCTAACACCTGGTAGGGCTGCCAGGGGCACAGGTGGCTCTCCAGAGGTCAATGGGCGAGAGGCGGGGTCACTTGGACAGGTCTCCAGTCCATCGCAGGACAACACAGAAACAGACAGGACAAGCAACCACACACACACACACGCACACACACACACCTACATTAGGAGAATTTAGAAAGACCAGTCAACCTGACAATCATGTTTTTCCATATTGGAGGAAGCCGGAGTTCCTGGAGAGAACCCGCTATGCACAGGGAGAACATGCAGAAAGACCATAGGCTGGGAATTCAGCTTATATTTCATAAAGACCGTCAGTTAATAACGTGACGTACTACAGACGCACCAACACAACGCACCAGTCGAAACACTGAGACTTCCAGCATGAAGCTCTAAATAAAACCAGACACTCTTACTTCCATTAGAGCATCAAGTAACAAGACGTTTAATAAACATGATTAAATTCCCATGTTGCTTGTTTTTTACAGACGGCTGTTTGGCTTGATGTGGCTGCTGCAGTTTGATGTGTACAGCTTTAAGCATTCCCAGATGTACAACCAAAGACAGACAGAATGTACAAATACTTTAATTATACACAAGCTTTCATCATTTATTGGAATACATAAATGAATACCATAAAATACTGTAGTAAAGTTTGGATCTGTTCTCCCCTTGAGCATTTAGAGGAAAATCCCTCCAGTGTGTTAAGAGACAACATGGAGAAAAGCAGCATGAGAGCTGTGGATTATCATCTTAATCCCTGAGCCTCGTCACATTTTGGTTACCTGGGTCCAAGACGAGCTTTCTCGGGAAGGAGCTACAGAACCAGCAGATCTATTTCTGAATATCTGCTCTGTCATTTCGTGCCCACAAAAGTCCAAGTAAAGAAACTCTCCAGAATGTTTGACAGATGCTGACCACATCCTGCTTCTGAAACAATAATAACTCGGCAGCGTTAGAGCTTTGTTTCCTGGACTTCAGGACCGGGTCGAACCACTTTCTCTCCCTGACCCGGTTCCTACAGCAGAGCGGCTCCGTCCAGCTGCAGGAAGTGCTGCGTGTTTATCGCGGCCGCTGGAGGAGGAGATCGCTGACGGTGCAGGATGGCGCTAGCTCTGCAGCGCGCTGCCGGCTCCTTTCTCCAGACAATAGGCCAGAACCAGAACCAGAGCCAAAGCAAAGAAACAAGGCCTTTCTGTGTTGTGTCAGTTGACATAAAACAGGCAGCGATAGCTGATGTTATTAATGCTGAGCTGTTCCAGGCCGACTGAAGGAACATAAAGAAGCATTTCAGCTGAGAACCGTCATTCTGACGTTAATCATTTCATTGGATAAAGGAAACTGGATCATTCTGCAGTTTTAGTTCAAAATTCAAGATTATTTTAAACAACTTCGGAAATGCATAATAAATACAGATAAATCATTGAACTGCTTCCTAAAAAAAGAAATTAAACATTTCACTGTGTAAAAGTCAACATTTGATCATTGCAGCTATAAATCCTCAGTTGTTACAGATCCAGAGGAGAAAGTTCATGCTTTAGATTAACTGATTAATAACTGCACAGCAGTAGGGATTATTAGGAGATTTCTTTACACATTTGAACCAGGTGGGAAAAAAACGCTGGTTGAGAAGTTCTGGGTAAAACTTTCTTAAATGCAAAATATTTATATATATTTTTTTATAGTTTTGGTTAATTACAGTTCCGACTGTGTTCTTTCAGCAAACTGCATTTTTTTGAGTCTGTACTCTTCAGTTTGTAATTAATCGATTATTAAATTTGTTTTCAATAATCTGCTAATCTGATGAGTAGCGGTTAGCCTCGCTGCATCCTGCCTCGCCGCGCTGCGCCTGGCCACGCACGCCTTGCCACGCCTCATCCTGCCGCTCCAGGTTGTATTCTTAGCGCCTCATCCTGGTTTCCGTTCACACTGCTGGCTGATTTCCTGACTGTTACACAAGGGGATCAGTTGAATCCCAGACACCCTGGCAGGTCCAGAGGATGCGCCAAGTCTGCTGGATTAGCAGGACATAACGGTGACGGACACCATATTTAAATCTATGACAGTTTCCAGCTTCTGTAATAATATTAGCAGTTTCATCTTTACTTCATTTGTTTAGTTTAACTCTGTCTGGCATCACCGGTTATCAGGTCTAGGCTAGGTTAGCGTTAGCATGTTGACCTCTGTTTTTACAGAACTTGTTGATTATTGATCTGTAGTTATTGGCTGATTATGCCAACACAAAGGAGCAACTCAACAACTACTTTCTTTCTTATTTCAAAATAAGAGTGCTAAGCAGATGCAGCCTGGTGTTGCAGTATTTGGAAGTGATTGATTTTGATCTTTTAGGATTTTGTGATCTACCTGATGAGCGGGAGCAGCACCATCTTCGGCTGCTGCAGGGAGCACAGTACCGGAGAGGATGAGGAGCGGCTGAAGGTCGACATCCTCCTGTTTGCTCCTGACGTGTCGCCACAGCACTGCTGCGTCAGACGCCTGGACTCCAACTCCCAGAGTTCCTCAGGAAAGCAGAGAAAGACTGTGACCTTGCTGAGGCCCCTCCACGGGGCCCCCGTCACCAGAAACGGTTTCCTTCTGGACAAGGAAGTAGAACTGAATCCTGGAGATCTGATTGGTTTGGGGAAGCACTACCTGTTCCTGTTCAAGGATCCCACCAGCGGGTGGGGTTCTCCTCCTGCTCCGTCCTGGATGGGCCGGGTCCGCCCGGGCTCTGACGCTAGCACTTCCTGTTCGTCCTGCGGCTCTTGCATCACCGTGAAGCAGCTCCAGGGGAAACCGCCGGCATCCTGCTGGAGGAACCTGGAAGGCACCGAGGCTTCGCTGCGCTACGAGCTGCAGCAGGAGGAACGGGTCCTGCAGGAGATCCTGGACATGGTGGATCCCAGTGAGAACGAGCCAAAGCTGACTCCTGCTTTCCTGCTGATTCTCTGCATCCAGCACTCCGCCGGCTCCTTCCAACTGACTCACTTCAGGCAGCTGCTGCTCCGGATCGCCAGCCAGATCCAGCTCATTACGTGGGTAAGCAGCAGGAACGCTGACCTGAACTCCACTGCATGTTTTCTACAGTTATTCATGTGTTCATGTGATCTAACCTTTCAGGAGAAGACAAAGGAACTCGCTGCAATGCAACCAGAAGCGTGAGTCCACATCATCCAGATGTTTAACTGCTGTCTATAAAGAGAAACTAAACTAATATCTGTGCCTTACAAAAGTAATCAAACTCCTTAAATCTTTCTACATTTCGTCACATTAAAGTATTTTTATAGGTGAAACATTTCAGAAACCTTGTTTCATCACATGAAAGGCAGCAAAATTAAACGCAGTCGGCCTGCCGCCGCGGACGGGCAGCAGATTAGCTTCATTTCTGTATTTCCTGTCTGTTCATCAGCAGCTCTGTTGATGATGCAGCCGATCAGCTGCAGCAGCTCAGCATGGAGGAACTGATCTCAGGTCTGCAGCCGCTGGTCCTGTGGATGGCCAACTCCATCGAGCTGCTGCACTTCATCCAGCATGAGGTCCCCCAGCTGTTGCCATGGAGACGGGACAGCATGGACCAAGGTGGACGTTTTGTTTGTCTCTTTAAAGCCGTCAGGCCCTCCAGCCCTGGGAAGGTGGTAAAAAGTGTTGTGTTCTGGTTTCCGTCAGAGCGGCTGCAGGCTGAGCTGTGGTCCACCCAGACGGCCTGCGAGGAAGCCATGACGGTCCTGGAGGAGGTCATCATGTTCACCTTCCAGCAGTCGGTCTACTACCTCACCAAGGTCTGCCCCCCACTGCCACATGTGATGCAGGAAGCCTGGCTGTGCTAACACAACAGTCTGTTTTCACTGAGCGTTTTCCAGACCCAGAACACAATAACAGCATGGAAACTCTCCGGCAGGAAAGAGCAGGGAGGTAGAGAGCGGGGCGTCCTTTCCACTCTGCAGTGTAAACACTGGCAGCAGTTATCTGGAGCTGCACAGCTTCCACCGACTGGACCTGCTGGGAAACAACCAGTCACATCATCGCTGTCCCAGACTCACTTCTACCTGAGAAAACATTCTCACATCACGCAGGTTTCACTGGCACATTTCAGCAAACCAGGGAAACCGATGGTTGAACTTCAGATTCTGTCGACTGCAGGAAGTTCAGAGTTTCTGTTTCCATTTTCTGGTCTCATTCACGGCGCCACAAACGGCTCCGAAAAATCATTCCTGTTTCAGACAAGACAGTCAGAGTCACTGCATTTGATCTCCAGCTTTAATATTTATTAACCTTCTCATGAAACAAACAGTGGAGAAAACAGAAAAATACATTTTCAGATAATACTTAATGATTTTTAAAACCATTAACTGAAATTTATCAACAATGATAAATCAAACTCTTATCATAAGACATTTTTCTGATTCTGGGATGATGAGACTGGGGTCAAAGTTCACCATCTGACCAATCAGCTGTTTAAAGGTTTTCTCCACCAAACCTGACTGAGAAACAGGCAAACGTTTCAGGTCAGATGTGCAGAACTGGTAGAATCAGAACCAGGATAACCTTCCACACTGAGTCAGTTGGTGATGCTGCACTGCATGGCTGCAGAATGGCCTTAAAGATGGCCGCTTCCCTGCTAGGTCTCAGATAATTATTGTTCTTATCTATGATTATGATTCCAGACAGAGCTTCAGCCGAACCCGTTTTCCTGGAGAAGATCTCAGGACTTTACCTGACTTCAGGTCTTCATGTGAACCCAGCAGACCCAAACCCTCTGCAGCAGCTGAGCGCCACTGCTGCGCCCTGACGTCTGACGCTTACTTTACCGACTTCCTGTTTGACAATTCTGTTAAGGGGCGGAGCCAGAGGCGAGAAGCTGCTTTACTGATGCGTCTGCTTCATGCAACAGGCGATGCAGCAGCAGCATCAACAGAACATCAACCTGATTGGTTCTTATGATCTGAACTTTAACCTGATTGGTTCTTATGATCTGAACTTTAACCTGATTGGTTCTTATGATCTGATTGTCTGCAGGTCGTCCTGCAGCTCCAGCGCCTCTACAGTGAAGGAAACAAGAACAATCTGCTCTTTTCTTTTAAACCAGCAGATTTTATCCTGAACTGAAGAAATGTGCTCCACTGATCTGGTTTTGATTGTTAGGTTATGGATTGGTAATCAGCAGCAGTTTTCAGTGTGGTGTTTTATTAGCTCTTAGTTCTGCTGTGCTCCTCTGTATTTTAACATACAGACCATTGGGGCGTTTCCTGCAGAGGAAAGCAGCTGTCATCAGAGCAGGGAGGAGCAGAAGCAGCTCTTCCCTGTGATTTCCTGTGGATGACTGAATGTTCACAATGTGCAAATCGGATTCCTGAGGTGAAGCTGTCAGGTTTTCACCTCGACCCGTTAAAACCAGCCGCCATCTGTTGCTTCCCAGCAGGGGTCCAACATGCACCTCAGCAGACCTGCTGGCTCTTCCTCAAGTTTCTATCTCACTTATGGTGTGTGTGTGTGTGTGTGTCTGTGTGTGCGCGTGTGCTTCTGGTGCCATAGAAACACAACATACATGCCAGAAAAAGCAGATATTTAGATAGTTTAAAAACACACTTCTTCCCTTTATAACCTTTGACCTTTTTCACAGAAGGAGAGTCGTGCTGAGCCACTTTTCCCTTCACCAGATCATAAACCGAGCGTAGTTTTATCTCATTAAAACGAGAAAGTTTGTCGTTCTAACGAGATTCTGCTGCTGCATTTATTTCAGTTGTGCAGTTAAAGGCCTCCTCAGTGTTCAGAGTCGTCATGCTTTTGTCCCCCTGCAGAGCATGTACCCGGCCCTGGGCGGCCTACTGGACGGGAACCCGTTCTCTGAGGACGGTCAGCTGCGACTTCCTGTCAGCCTCAGCAACATCCTGCAGGTCCTGAAGGAGGCGCTGGAGCTCCTCTCGGCCTTCCAGGTGCATCCGGACATCTCCCTGCAGCTCTGTGCCTACCTGTTCTTCTTCATCAACGCTTCGCTGTTCAACAGCCTCATGGAGAGAGGTAGCAGCACACCTTAGCTTTAGCGTTAGCGTCCCCAGCCTTCTGAATGCGGATCATGGCCGTTTGATTGTTTCTCCCTTTACTTTAGCTTTTGGCAAACTTCTATATGTTTAATATTTGCATTAACACAGACTGGATGTTTTAATCATTCATGAAGTTTTTCTTTGAACACAAATCTGAATTTATCTTTAAAATCGGCTTTTATTTTGAAGGTGGCTACTGTACCACCGTCATGCATGTTGTAATATCTGAGACTCTTCAGCATCTGCCCTTGGGTTGCCATGTTCTGGTCCGTCAGGTCAATATGTTATTATTCATGGAAACAGTTTGAGTGTTTGTATGAATAATAAAGTAAAGAACTTTACGGAAATGAATGTTGGCAGGTAACATGTTGAAATGTTCATTATCAGACTAGATGTAATATCAGATCTTAAAACTGACTTTATTACTGAACCAGTAGGAAACCTGAGCCGCATCACAGCAGCTCGTTTTTATTTCTCATATTTAATGTTCGGGTTCTGTTTATGCTGGCCTTATGGGCTGCTTTGGCTAACTGGAGGTTCTGCTTCTTCAGGGTCCGTGGCCGGGTTCTACCAGTGGTCCCGCGGCGTGCAGATCCGGGCCAACCTGGACCTGCTCATGGACTGGGTCCAGAATCAGGGCCTGGCCAACATGACCGCTCAGTTCCTGCAGAAGCTCTCCGCCGCCGTCAATCTGCTGGCCACGCCCAAAGAAACGCTTCTGCAGGTCAGCTCACACCTGGTGGGCGGAGCCACACTGAGCCTCCGGGGTTTTATTCCCTCAGGTGTCCCATGTTTCTGTTCTAACTATTCACAGCATCAGGATCTTAGTAATCAGTTCTGATTCTGGACGCGACTCGCTGCTCGCTCGTTGTTCTGCCTCTGAGCAGAAGGAAACGGCCTGCGGGAAGCCGGCCAGGAAATGTTCCTGTCATGACATCATGAAGCTGTAGCCGTTCCTGCAGATTATATAATCCAGAGTAAATCCTGGAGCGGAGTAATGTTTAACCTGGGGCCGCCTCACATCCTGTTGGCTTTTATCTAGCCGTTCAAACCAAACATCCAGAAAACCGTTTGTCCAGTTCCTGTCAGACTGCTCTAACTCCTCATCCTCCCTAAGCAACGCGTTCTCTTCCTCACCTGTTCAGGTTCAGCTGCAGGTAAACAGAAAACACCCACCGCCCACATTACCACTGAAATCTGATGGCTCGGGTTGCCATGTTACGGTCGTTCTGCCCTCGGGTTGCCATGTTGCGGCCGTTCTGCCCTCGGGTTGCCATGTTACGGCCGTTCTGCCCTCGGGTTGCCATGTTGTGGCCGTTCTGCCCTCGGGTTGCCATGTTGCGGCCGTTCTGCCCTCGGGTTGCCATGTTGCGGCCGTTCTGCCCTCGGGTTGCCATGTTGCGGCTGTTCTGCCCTCGGGTTGCCATGTTGTGGCCGTTCTGCCCTCAGGTTGCCATGTTGTGGCCGTTGCTCCTGCGTTTGGACAAAGTGTTGCTGTGAGACGGAGCTTTGGGAGGAAGTTGATCCTCAGAGGATTAGAGGGAGTTTGAGGGACTTTAGTTCAGGATAGAAACGGTTTGATGAGCTTCGCATGAAGGTTTGGCTGAGGAAGCAGAGGTCAGTTAAAGTAAAGTTTTATAAAGACTCTTCCTGCCCACCTTCCTACCTTTATTTAAAACTCATAAGCAAACATCATCATGTTTCTATTTGTTTCTACTGGTAGAAACTTTATGATTTTCAGTTCAGTTTGTTTGAATAGATCCAGATCACTGCAGTGAAGCATTCTGGGACAGAAACGGTTGAACAGAATCCAGACCAACTTCTCAAACTTCAGCATCTCTTTAGATTTATTTGTTATTTTCAGGAGACCTCAACCCGTTTCCTCATTGTGTGATTCTGATCCGTTGTGTTGTGGAAATATGACAGGTTTTAACTGAACCCAAAATACCCGAACCTCGTGTTGGTAGAAAATGTTCCTGTGGGTCAGGCAGAAGGATTTACCTCCAGTAGAAAATCCCTTAGACTGAACAGAGCGTCCTGTGGCGGCCATCTTGTTTGTTAGGAACTGTGAAAATCTTGTTTCTTTCTAAAGCACAAAGATAGATGTACTACAGCTCAAATGCAGATAATTTGACCCTCAGGGCATGTTCTAGTATGAGATGTTAGTCTGGCATGTTGAGTTGACACCTGTTTCCACAGCATGACTCAAAGCAGCAGCCAGCGGCTCCACGCTGCTGACACGCTGAGGATTTCAGAAATATCACCGCTCTGGAATGAGACGACTTGTTGTGGTCGCTGCAGTGCGGGACACAAATCCATGGCTTTTAGTTTTCCATCGGCAGCTGCTGCAGCTGCTGCTGTGGTGGATAACCCGGACTGCTGGGGCCTCGCCTACTAGGAGCATTTAGCTGCCAGACAATAACTGGCAGACAAACCATCCAGAGACAGTTTTAGGTTTCTGTTGTTAACGAACAGATTTAAAACACCGCCTCCAGTTGGACTCAGCCGTCACACAGAAAGTCTTACTTCTAATTCAGCTGGAAACATTCAAAGAGAACCATGTTACATTTCTGCTGCAATCACAGAAAATCTCCACTGACTCGCGTTTCCTGGGGTTTTTCCTCATCTGTTGATGTTTTTCACCACCAGCAGCGACGACCTTTCTGTCTGCCCCTGCAGGCGTCCTGGGCGTCCCTCAGGGCAGAGTTTGCCACCCTGACGCCGGCTCAGCTGCACCACATGCTGAGGGAGTACGGCGGCGGGAAGCCCCGCCCCCCTGGGTGGAGCCCGCCAGCGGAGGAGGCGGAAGACGCGCTCAGGACCGGTGAGACTTCTTAATTTTTCTAACTGGAGTCTCACTGGACTTCCCAGCATGCCTTGTGTCTGGCTCAGCTTGCCCCCCTGCTGCAGGACAGCATTATTACTCTGCCTCCCCGAATCGGCCCGGCCCGGCCCGGCCCAGTACTTTATAGCAGTGGTCCCCAACCACCGGGCCGCGCAAGAAATAATGAACTACTTCCGGATGTTTTATTTTGAAAATCCTAAACCGGATCTTACCGGTTACGTCTTGCGCGTCAAAATTGAGCCGCCAACTTGCAGCAGAATGAGTAACAAAACAACATCGGAGTGCTGCGCCCCCACCCGGTACGCAGCAAAATTGCGAAGGGCTGACCGGTCCGGTTGGGGACCGCTGCTTTATAGGACCGGCGTACCAGCAGTGGCTACTGGAAGTCATTTGGGTCCATTTTCTGTTCTTGTTCTGGCTTGGGCTCCGGCTGCGTTCTCACTGCGCACGAATCAAATCCCACTTTTCTCACAGTCTGAACCAGTTCCGGCTTTCCACCACTAAACGGTCCGATCTGTTCCTCTTCCAGATGTGGACTGACTGAGATCCGATTGCTTTCTGCAGTCAGAACCATCGTTCTGTCTGGCTTTTATCAGACGCGTCATAAACCTGGACGTCTGAAAATGATAATGATGAATCAGAAACCGTTCGCTGCACTCGCAGTTAATTACTAACATGAACCACCACAAAACAGTCAGACTCCAGGAAAAACTGGAAATTGAGCTTCCAGACCTGCTGTGTGACCGGAGACTTTGACTAGGCCACATGAACAGCTCTGTTTCCTGGGTTACCAGGTCCTCCGGGTCAACACTGAGGTTAAAGAACAGTTTTAGAAAAATGTCCTGATCTTTACATGCTGGATTGATTTCTGTAGCTGTAATTTCTATGAAACCTGTTTGGACCCGTTTGGACCCGGCTGTTCCCAGGATCTCACTGTTGACAGTAAACTGGAGCAGCAGGAATCCCAGCAGCTCTGATGTGGCTGGCATGTTTGGACCTGATGAACGGAAACCAGGCAGGAGAAACACGATGACAGAACCAACGGGAACACCACAGGAACCCGGCTGGACCGGACCGGACTGGGACCAGTTATTCTGAATCCAGTTGTTCTGATCCGGTTCCAGCTGGTTTCATCGATTCTCATTCTTTTTAAAAAAGCTTTCTAAATACTGGAGGAAAAAGATTCACTGCTGATGAGTCCAGAGCTGCAACCAATGATTATTATTAGTAATCAATTATTCTGATAACTAATCAGGTGTAAATATTGGCATTTAGAAACTGAAGCTTTTTATACATTAATATTAGAAAAACATTAAAATGAGAAAATAAACAATTAATTTCCTGAACGACAATAACAGCAAAACTTCAGTGAACAGATTAAAAATATTCATATCAATCATCAATACAGTCGGGCTGATCTGTTATTGATGATTATTGATTATTGATTGCTCTGTGTTATTATTGATTATTGATTATTGATTGCTCCTCGCCAGCGGACGTCCTGCTGAGTCTGGACAGCCATCCTCCTCTCATCCTGCCCAGCAGCTGCTTCCAGCTGGAGCCGGGTAAGGTTCTGTCTGACCCGGTTCTGTTGGAGCAGCTGGCCCGCCTGCAGGACTGGATCGGCCGACTGACTCTCAGTGAGACCCAGAGCCCAGGTTCTGTTCTGGAGCGGGTAAGGAGGTTCTGTGACCCGGGTCGGGTCAGGAAAAGCTTTGGCGTCTCTGACCGGTCCCGTGTCGCCCTGACTCAGGTTCCCGATGGACCGAGCGGCGCCAGATCCTCAGCGACCCGTCCCGGTCCGGACGGGGAGTCCGACCCGCTGTCCTCTGCAGAACCGGGTCAGGGCAGAGGGTCGCATGGCGACCTGAGCCGCTGCGAGGCGGTTCTGACCCAGAAGCTGAAGAACTTGCAGCTGCAGAGCGCCCTGCCGGGTCCGGCCGGCACCGGATACCACAAGAGCCTGGCTCTGGACCCGTCCTGCCTGCTGACGCCGCCCAACACCCCGCAGGGCCCGGAGCCCGGCGAGCCCGAGGCACCGCACACAGGTAAGGTCAGAGGTCAGCGGCAGGCTTCTGTCTTCCTGAGGCCAAACATGGAGAACAAGACCCGGTTCTATGACCCGGTTCAGCTGCACGGCTTCAGCGCTTTATGAGTTCCTCCTGAAGACACGGTAAAGGTTTAGAGCTCAGCCTCTGATCGGCTCGGACCGATCCAGATGTTTCTGAGCCTCAGAGGAGGAAACATCTGCAGCGCCGCAGGAACTTCCTGTCTGATCCGCAGGAATGCTAACCAGGCGCTAACCAAGTGCTAACCAGGCGCTAACCCCTAATGCGCTCCATGACCGCCCTGGCCCCCCGCTGGGTGCTTCTCTGCCTTTTTACAGGCGTAAGCAGGAGGATTTGGTTGATCTTCATCAGGCGCCTTTACTCTCATTGGCTGCTGTTGTTTTCTCTGAGCTTTTATGGAAAGCAGTTTGGCTAAATGCGTTAAGGCGTTAGCCTGAAATCCAGCCATCTGGCACCGACACCGTCTGCCTCTAATGGCTGCTAATTCCTCACCGGTAATTACAGTCACATAACTTTAATGTTCAGTCATTTACATGCAGAAATAATACAAATGTTTTAGTTCTCATAGGAGAACGCCTGCAGCAGTTTATTGTGACGTCATTTATTATTTGAGATAAAACAGAATTTCTCAGTAATTTAAATATTTTGCCTGATTTAATGTGATCATCACTACAAATATATTCATGTGTTATTGTAGTATTAACTGTATTAACTAACGTAGATAATGTCCTATAAATTAATAAGTTCTGGGTATTTGATATTAACCGATATTAACTAATATTTTATATATTTTATACAATTTTCCCTATTATTTGGCAACCTTGTTGGCTTTGCTTCTGTTCTCCGGTTCACCTGTAAAGGTTTAGCCCCGCCCCCAACAAAATGTTACTCCACCGAAGTGGGCGGAGCCAGGTGTGGGGTCAGGGGAGGGGCTTATCTGGGGCGTGGTCAGGATGGGGAATTGTTGCTGCCACTATGTTGCTTTATTTAGCAACTTTTATTTTAAAAGAGCCCCTGGCTGCCAGTGTAGCAACTTATTTTCTGTTGTTCTGTTTTTGGAGGCGACATGTGAATCACATTTCAGCCCACAGAGGGCAGCACTGACACGGGTTCAGCCCAAATACTCCAGAATTGAACAAATTTATACAAAAATGTCCAAATTTGCACAGAAATAAGTTAGACAGTTTACCTGCAAAAAAGTTGATTCAGCTTTTAGTTGCTTTTTAAACACCCACAATCCTTTGCTGCATGACCAGCCCCTCCCCTCCAGTCAGTCCAGTTTGACCCACTGGTGCTGACGTGAATGCCGACAAGTCTTGCTTCCTTATTATTATTGATAACTAATATTTTTGCCATTTCTTCCTGGTGGGAGCCGATTGGCTGGATCCCGATGGATCCCAATGGATCCCCGGCCTGACCCTGGTCTCTGTGGTTCTGCCCAGATTAGTAATCCTTTAATCTGTGATGTCAGGACGGACAGCAGCGGCCGGTCATGGGAATTTCCAGTTGGGTTGGTGCGTGGAATCTGAATGTGAGCGGCTTTGTTCAGGCCCGGCCCGGCCCGGTGGGGGCTGAGGGGGGTAGGGAGGAGGAGAGGAAGGACGATAACCTGATGCTGTTTGACTGTTTCAAGGTTTCATGGTCGGTGATTGCTGCCAGATAAAAGCTTCATGATGTCACCGCTGAGTCATCGGCTCCACCCAGTAATGAGGGTTTCTACTGGTTTATTCCCAGTCTAACCACTGGCTTTGGTTCTTCATTCCAACAGTCTGGGAACAGAAAAACTTCATGACCTCATAAAATCTTTGATGAACTTTATTTGTTTACACAAACTAACAGTAGGGCTGGACATTTATCGTAAAAAACTTCCAGATTTATTTATAAACTTCAATTAATGTTTAAAAAAACAAACTGTTAGTATTATCGAAAAACTATTTAAATTTATTTCCACTGTTCAACAAAACCAATAAATATAAAAAGTTTGATTTGAATCCAGAGAATTTGTGGCAGATTTTAAATTGAACTTTAATTCACTGACTGTCCAACATCTGGCTGACAAACTGGAGACGAGACGAGAGCACTTCTGGACGTCCCCAGGAAGACATGTTGCCTCCAGGAGGACATGTTGTCGCCAGGAGGACATGTTGCCTCCAGGAGGACATGCTGTCCCCAGGAGGACATGCTGTCCCCAGGAGGACATGTTGCCTCCAGCTGTCCTCTCTGCTCTGTGCAGTCGGTGGAAGCGGTGATGCGGAGCCGGGAGACGCGGCAGCAGAAGAAGACAGAGAGGAAGTGTTCACAGTGGAGATCCACAGAGGGCCCCACGGCCTGGGACTGGCCCTGGTGGACGGGACGGTGAGACACCAGGACAGTAATCACTCCTTAGCGTCTCTACATCAGAACACCGTCTTTATTCTGTGATGTTGCAGCAAACAGCATTGAGAATGAGCGGCATCTACGTGAAGTCGGTGGTTCCCGACTCTCCAGCAGCTCGCTGTGGGAAGCTGAGGATCGGCGATCGGATCCTGGCCGTCAACGGCGCCAGCCTTGTCGGAATGGAATACAGCATGTAAGACAGCAGAGACAGCTGCATTCACTCTGCATTCACTCTGCATTCGCCCTGTTAATGCTAACAGTTTAGCAGCTTCCTAACCGGCTGCCATCTGCTTTCAGAGGCAGAGAGTTGATCCGTTCAGCAGGAGACGCTCTGAGGCTGCTGGTGGCAAAGATGGACACCGGCTGCAGCTGCAGCAGCAGGAATGCAGCTGCAGCTACATGCTGAGAGCAGAGAGAGTCTTCTCCTCCGACTGCAGCACCGAGCCGAGGTTCACTGGATCCACCAGACGCAGCGCCGCTGCTAGAAACCTGCTTTCTGCTGCTGCAGCTTCTGTCTGGCCTGCAAACTGGGAGGAAAACCTGCAACTGCTGCAGCTGCTGCAGCTTCAGGCTCAGATCCAAACGTTTGCTGTAAACACGTGAAAGAAGCAGCAGCTCAGTAATCTGTAAAATGTTTTCATGTTCTGCTGCCTTCATGTTTTATAAAAACTGAATTGTTTCGCCGCTGTTGTTCTACTTCACAGAAAAGTGAAACTGGATTTATTTAAATGTTCATTTGATCTCAGAAAGATTTTGACTTTTTATCAGCTTCATTATTTTAATGTCTGAGTTTAATCTGGGTTCATAACTGTTTATAGTTTTGTAAAAGTCATAATTCTCCTGAAGAACAAAGTTTAGATTCTAATCATCTCATTTAACAGGAAGTTTTAAATGTTTGGTTTTACTCTCCAACTGGAAACATGAACAAAGTTCATCTCCATAAAATAAAAAGTTCATTTATTTCAGTAATTCAGATTAAAAATGGAAACTTGATCAAATCTGTTTTTGTTGATGATGGCTTACAGATGAACATTGCTGCGTCGGCAGACAGAAGGTTTCTGCTGGAGGAGCTTCTGTTTGGGCTGAGCAGAACCGGCCGGGTGGAGCCTGCAGCGGGCCGGGTGGAGCCGGGTGGAGCCGCTGCCAACGGGCGGAGCCACCGCCCGGCCGCCTTCCAGCGCCCTGCGGTTTCCAGCCTGGCACGCCTGGGGCCCCCGGGGCCCTGAGGTTAAACACTCCATAAACACTGGAACCAACGCTAACGCTAGCAGGCTGCTGAGCTGCTGCCCCCTGCTGGTCCTGCACTGAAACGCCTCATGCATTCTGTTTGTTCCTCAGTCAGAAAACATGAACAGATTTTCTGCTCACTGCACTTTGTGATGAAATGTGACTTTCATTTCCAGCAGGACTTTAACAATCTGCCTAAAGATCCAGATAATTTTCTGGATTCAGAAATTTAACCCAAAATTAAAGATCATTATGTTTCATCGTGTTCATTGTAGGGTCTATAATTAATTACATTTTCATCAAGAAAATAAATTTTCAATTCAGAAACACTCTTTGTTGCAACATTATGGAGCAAACAGACGGATGACATTTTTATAGTTTTGAATCTGTTCAGGATCTTCAACCATCAGATTGGAGCAAAGAGTTTCAGGAAGTCCTGGTTATTCATGGAGCTTCTTTAGAAATGTTTACTGTGGATGCTGACATTAGCATTAGCTGCTACATGTTAGCGTGCTATTTTAGGCTAGCATAGCTTCTCTGACAGTTAAACTCCTTTTTGCACAACTCGAACACAACAACAGTGTTTTCCAGCGTCCAATCAGGCTGGTCAGAAAGAGACATTGACCCCATCAGGCCGAGAGAAGCGGCTTCGTTCTCACTGCTGTTAGTGGATGTAGCTTGTGCGTCAGATTTGTGGATGTACCAGAAACGCATGAAAGCAGAGTTCCAGTGGAAAACCTATGTCTAATTTTTAAGAAAAGGAAAAAAGCAGTTAACATTTTTAACACGTTAAAATCTATGTGGTTACTTAATCAAAGTTAACATGTTAAAGTCATAGCCCTAATTAAATGCACAAATTATGTCAAAATCAGTCCAAATGCAGAAACAAAGATTTCTACTGTCTGGTGTTTGGTTCTGGAGCAACAAACTGATTTTATCCTCTTTCTGAAAAGGTCATGAAATCGTTTCCCACGTCTGACACGGCGATCCTGGGTTTTTTCTTATGACCTCAAAACGTTTCTGGTGAAGTGGAACTCCATCTGTCAGCATTAGAAATGAAATATTCTGTTGAATTGTGCATTTCTACTTTTTATCACCAGTTTTTGCATTTTTATTTTCAGGTTTTAAAAGCCTGGAAGATGATTGACACAGCAGACCGTGCTTAGATCCTTGAGTTTTGGAAATATTGACTTGGTTTTCATAAGGTTTCATAAGGGTGTTTAACTAATGTGGGATGAAGTTTTTAAACTGATAGAAAATCAATTGTTTTCTGTCTCCAGAGGTTTAAAGTGTCAGGAAGCTCCAGGTTTCTGTCTGGACAGAAGGAATATTGTCCTGGTGAGCAGAGCAAGAGAGGAAATGAGGCTCCGCTCACATTACTGAACGTCTGATTCACCCAGGAAACTCCTGTCTCAGTTTTCTGATGATGATGATGAACCACGTCTCTCAGCAAATATGAAAACATTCTGCGATACAAGACATTAACTGGTGAGAAAAATACTCAGTTTTCTCTTAAGACTGAAATATTTCACAGAAATCAAATTTAAGCTTCAGAAGAAGCAGAAAAAAGACTTTTTCCTGTTTAATGTGTCATAAACTCACCAGGCGTTTCACTAGGCCACCAACCAAACGGATCCAATCCAGTGTGGGAGTAAGGTCAGGTGCTGGCGCTGGTTTGGACCCGTTTGGTTTGGACTCGTTTGGTGTGGATTCGTTTGGTTTGGACTCACTTGGTTCAAACAGTTAAGAGTATCATCTTTATGTTTCTGAAAATGACATTTCCGTGTAAATTTGTTTAATTCTGCCACATCTGGCCTAGAAGCGCCTCAGTGCTGCCCTCTTTGGGTTGATCAGTGGCTACTGCAGTTGAATTTTCCTTTTGGTTCCTGGGGCCTTAAAGCCGAATCCCTAAACTAGCAACAGCTGAAAAGAAGGTGTAACTACCCCATAAATACTGTTTTTATCCCCTTCTCCTGATGGATACTTTTGTACGATGCAGTCATATTGATCCTTTCTAAACTTTTGTAATTTTTAATTTAAAAAATCCTGGCATGCATTTTATCCTTGGTGTGTCACTTTTCAGTTCTGAATCACTTTTTTTTTTTTACCCCTCCAGGGTCTTTTGTGGCTCTAGTGTCCCTTATATGACAGCAGGCTGACAGGAAACGGGGAAGGAGAGGGGGGAAGACATGCGGCAAATGTCGTTGGGTCCGGGAGTCGAACCTGTGACGGCCCAGTGATTAACTTTCTGCTTTTCTTATTATTTCAGATCATCATATCTGTGTTATGTAATTTTATGAATTGGATTCCAAATCCAGCAGCTGTGTGATTTCTACCAAAGCTGAGAAGCTTTTGGTTCAGTCTGCCAGATTAACACGTCTGGTTTCCTTATTGATGCTTGGACATCTTTGCATTTATCGTTCAAACACAAGTAATCCTGACCTTAAACAGAAAGTGAAACAAACTATTCCTCTGATTCTGTTCTTATATGTGCAACAAACCGCAGAGAGAACATGCAGCTCTTGTTCTGATCGTTCCTGTTTGTGTGAGAGAAAAACTGCAGAGAAGTTAAACTTCTGGTTAAACTGGAGCACAAGCAGCTTCACATCACACAATATCAGAAATACAGGCGAATTTCCTCCTGGAAAGTTCAAATGGTTTTTTACAACCCTGGATTCAAAATCCAACATGTCTGCTGTATGCATGAAATGAACCAAATGTGCTATTTAAAGATATTTTTTCCAACCCGGACATTAAATTCCAACATGGCTGCCACGTTCACCAAACATACTGATAGCTGCATTAACGACAGTTTGTCGTAAAATCAGAACTTTCTGTTTGACTAACATTATTAGAAAAAGATGTTTTGCCATTGAAACTCTATTGAAACTGATATTTAGTCAGCTTTAGTCATCCAACATGTTGAATTCATCCATTTTCTTCCACCCTTTCACCCCATTGGGGTCTGGAGGGAGCAGGTGTCTCTCCAGAGGTCAGCAGGCGAGAGGCGGGGTCACCTGGACAGGTGGCCAGTCCATCGCAGATTGAATTCAGATTTTTATTCATTCCCAACGTGGGCTTTAGCAGTGAAACTGGGGTTTCTTGTTCTTTCCTTATTATCAGCAGCAGGTAATCCAAAGATCTGCTATATTTTGTTGTCGTTTATTATTTGAGCTGCAGGACTGGAAATCTATTTTTGGTTTTTCTGTTGCTGCTTCTTCTAGGAGACACAAAAACCCTGCAGAGGTTTTCCTGCTGACAGCTTTTCACATTCTGAGTTGACTTCCAGTTTTCCTCGGCTGAATTTGGATCAGAACATTTTGTCTCTGATCAGCAGCGGAGACAGAAGGAAGCAACCTGGGATGGCTCAGTGACGACTCATCCTTCCTGCTGGTCATGAACAATGGAGACAGGAAACAGAAACTGTGGCAACCAGTGAAAACACAGCGCTGGCCGCCACTTCCTCGGTTCTACCAGGACCGGGACCCTGGAGGGCCCGGATGGGTCCGCCAGACTCAGACAGGACATCCTGTCTTCAGACCAGGCTCAGCAGGAAGAGACGGGCGAAATGAGACTGAAATCACGTTGTTTTGGTTAAAATGGTTTTCAGATGTAACTTGTGGCTCCTTGTGCAGGAAGAGCTGAAAAATAACCAACCGCCGCCCTCTAGTGGCAGCAGAGGGAAATTACAGAAACTACACAGTGAAAACCATCAATCAGTCTTTGAATGAAAACTGTCAGCATAAAGTTTATATTCATTTACTTGTAACATTATGTTTCATAAACCAGACAAAGTTATCAGCAGAGGAAGAATCATCAGAGTTACAGGTTAAAATCCTCTGTAAAAATGTTTCAGTGTAAAAGTTTTCTGGTTTATAATTTACAGTTAAAGCTGCAGATTGCAATATCATCATGAAACATGGTGGCCTGTTATTATTTAACCTAATAACACAAAATGTTTCTTTCCTAAAAAACAGCAGAACTTAAAGAAATCCAAAACTGTACATTATTATTATTATTGTTAGCATTATTAACGTTATTATTCTACTTATTAGGTTCCAAATGTGGGAAAAATATTGATCAGTCGTTAATATTTTTCCATATTTGGAAACTGGTATCAGCACATCTGGACTCAAAACTTATTTTTCAGAGGTTCTCTTGTAATTTCAGAGTTTTTTTTAAATTTCCATTATTATTTGAGAAATATGAAACCGTACAGATTTATTTTTTTGTTTTATGTTCTTGAAGATGCACAAAATATATTTTAATTTTAGGCCAACATATTAAATTTAAAAAAACAATTGTTATACGGAAAAACTCAATTTCTTCAAAGATTTTATATTTTTTGTTATATTATTTCACCCATGAAAGTCGCGATTTTTCACTCGCGCAATGCATGCTGGGCTCGTTTTGTACTGGAGTCTACAGAGATAACAGGAAGGCTAACTTCACCCAAGTTGTTCATCATATTGCGCTCGGTGTAAATTCAGACAAAGCCACACTGTGTCGCTGTTGACTGTAATTAAAAACATAAATAGTGACTTAAGTCTGGATCATTTTCCATTGTTCCAGAATTCAAAGTTAAAAAATGTAAAAGAATTACTGATGGAGTATCAGTTTATACTGGAGAGATGATGGGAATTATTTTAGCTTTAGGATGGATTGAGGAAGTCCGTCCATTAAGAAGCATAGTATGCTCTGATTCAAGTTCTTCTTTATATTCATTAAAAAATAATCATGCTAATAGAATTCAAGCAATGGGGTTATTAGTTATATTTACATGGATACCATCACATATAGGAATAAGAGGGAATGAGTTGGCTGATAAATATGCAAAACAAGCTTCAACATATAGTGATATTGATATATTAGTTCCATTTAGTAGAGAAGAAATCAAATCTATTATTAAACAAAAGGTTAAGGAAAGATGGCAGAGACAGTGGGAGGAAGATAGAACTGGTAGATGGATGTACAGTATTCAAAGAAAAGTTGGTGCAATGAGGAGAACGGGACGAAATAGAAAAGAGGAAACAGTTATATCTAGGTTGCGTTTTGGACATACAAGGTTAAACAGTAATTTATTTAAAATAGGAAAACATCGAACTGGAAGTTGTGATTTTTGTGGTCAAGAAGAGACAGTAAAACATGTTTTGTTGTTCTGTACCAAATATTCTGTTGAGAGAAGGAAATTAGTTTGCCGGTTACAAGAAAATAAATTACAGTTAAATTTACAAGATATTTTGGGAAAAATTTCTAATTCTAAAGATATAAGTTATTTAATTAATTATCTTAAGAAAACAAAATTGATAGAAAAGATTTAAGTGTTGTTATTTTATTATTATTATTATTTTTATTTTCATTTTTTATTTTTTTATTTTATTGTTTTGTTTTGTTTTGAGGGGGGTGTATATAGTTAGCGTCCCGATCCACACTCCATTCCAGTAGATGGCGGTAATGCACATCTAAAAGTTGTTTGCCAACCGCCATAAAAAAGGAAAAGAAGAAGAAGAAGAAGAAGATCATTTTCCACATGATGAACAGAACTTCCCCCGGACTTTTTGTGACCAGAGGAAGAGAACAGAGTTGGATGGAGATGCTGGTTGTTTTCTGCTGCTGCCGCCTTCAGCTTCGTAAATGAACCGACATGACAGCACCTCTGGTCGGACTGTGATCCGGTAAGTAGTTGACGTGCTCTGTGTCCGGTCCGCTATTCGGTCGTTAGCTTTTTAAAGAGCTGCATGTCTCTTTCGTTTCTCCCAGCATTTTAAGCTCGCTAGCCGGCTGCAGCCGGTTTAGGCGCTTTGTAGATAAAAACTGTCGGCAGGCATTTGGTTTTAGTTTGTGGAGCTAGCATCATCTGTTAGCTCCTTCAACACCTTTCTTCGTACAAATGGCTCAAAGTCTTCTGGAAATAAATATTGAGAGCCTCTTCATTGATCCTTGTGATTTCTACATTCCCATAAATTATTTCTTCTTCTTCTTCTTCCCTTTTTATGGCGGTTGGCAAACAACTTTTAGGTGCGTTACTGCCACCGTCCAGATTGGAGAATGGATCAGAACCTTTTACACATTTCAACGCCTCGCTTCAAATCCTCATCGCTGTTTTGGCTCTAGGGAACTACAGTAGCTTACGTCATTTACCCAGAATGCATTGCAGTGTCAACATGGTGACTCCGTGTGACAATATTTTATTTAAAATTTTAAAACTCAAACAGCATACAGTGTTATTACTGTATTGTTTTCACATCTTAAATAAACATTTCTCAAATAAAATTTGTTGTTTAATTGTGCATCCCTTTAAGGAAAAATACAAAATAACTTTTTTTATCTAAATGTAAAGAAATCTGACAAAAACAGCATCAGTTCTGAGTTTCAGTTAGTTTCAGTTTCTTCTTTGGATTAAAATAAAGAAAACAGAAGCATAGATGACCTGTGACCTCCAGACAAACAGAGAAAGTACATCGACGCTCTTGACCAAAGTGCAACAGAAACATGTATAAAGAAAATGGCTGCTGTCGGGATCGACCCATATGAACCAGAGAATGGAAACATGCCAGGCGATGGAAACAAGCGGCCTCCGATCTCCTACCGTGTCATCGTTCGCTACCTGGGGAACAGGAAGAAATGTGAACACCAAGGAGGAAAATCCTTACAGTCGATGTTTAAACGGATTTGAAAAAGACTCTTCATGTGAATAACAAGGTTCTAGAGTAAATACATGGAGCTGCTCTACCTGAGCAGGTGAGTCTTTCTGCTCTGCTGTGACAGATTTTCCAGGCAGGTACCAGAGTGAACTGAATCTTTGGTCCCGCCCCAAAGCGGTCCTGATCGGGCCGGTCCGAACACCAGCCCTGCTGACGGGTTTCTCTTGGTGGGAACCACAACCAAACTGGGAGGCAGAAATGTAAACTTGTACTGTTGAGTTTGTCCACTAGATGGTGCTACTGCGCCAGCTGATTCTGAATCCTTTAAGTCGGATCCAGAATGTTTCTGACAGCACAGAAATCATCAAACATTTCCATAAATCACCACAATCTGCCAGGACAGTCAGCCGTTCATTTGGTTCTGTTCTGGTTTCTCCCAAAGTCAATGTGCTGGGTCAAAGGTCAAAGGTTACCTCACAGTGTGAATGTATTTAGATCTGCTGTAACAGAAGAAAACCACCAGAGACATGAATTATTGAGGAAATTCATGCTTACTGTTTTATAATACAATAAGAAATTAAAAACTTTAATTTTAAGAAAATTTAAATCCAATAAAAATAAATCAGAAATAACAGATTTAATTTTTTTTTTAGAATAAAATCTGTTTTAAACGAGGCGTCGCTGCAAGTCGACATGAAAACATCAGTTTGGTTTCACTTTGTTCCATCGTTTGTTTCTTTTCTACTTTGAGTTTATCAGACATCTGAATCTGGACTTTGACTAGACCAGTGCAGCACCTGGAATCTTTACTTTTTCAGTCATTCTGCTGTAGATATGATGCTGTATCATCATCCTGTTGATGATCCAGTTTGGACTGATAACCAGCCCAAATCACCATCCTACCACCGCCGTGCCTGTCTATTAATGAACTTTACTTATGAATCTCTTTAAAATTTGTGGAAATGTTGCTTAAAAGCAAATAATCCTTTAAAACTGATGATGATGTGGAGCTGGCAGAGCCAAAGCGTCCACATATAATCATTAATAATCAGTGTTTATCACGAAAGATCACATTTATTCTAATGGATTCCCTCTGTCTTGATTTACTGTCCTTGTTTCAGCCGAGAGGCGAAATAAACGACGTTAATCTGCTGAGCCTCAGAGCCAACCGACAGCGTTTAGAGAAACTCCAACCAATCAGGACGTTAAGAGAAACCACAACCAATCAGGACGTTTAGAGGAACTCCAACCAATCAGGACGTTTAGAGAAACCACAACCAATCAGGACGTTTAGAGGAACTCCAACCAATCAGGACGTTTAGAGAAACCACAACCAATCAGGTCGTTAAGAGAAACCACAACCAATCAGGACGTTTAGAGAAACCACAACCAATCAGGACGTTTAGAGAAACCACAACCAATCAGGACGTTTAGAGGAACTCCAACCAATCAGGACGTTTAGAGAAACCACAACCAATCAGGACATTTAGAGAAACCACAACCAATCAGGTCGTTAAGAGAAACCACAACCAATCAGGACGTTTAGAGGAACCACAACCAATCAGGATGTTAAGAGAAACCACAACCAATCAGGATGTTAAGAGGAACTCCAACCAATCAGGACGTTTAGAGGAACCACAACCAATCAGGACATTTAGAGAAACCACAACCAATCAGGTCGTTAAGAGAAACCACAACCAATCAGGACGTTTAGAGGAACCACAACCAATCAGGATGTTAAGAGAAACCACAACCAATCAGGATGTTAAGAGGAACTCCAACCAATCAGGACGTTTAGAGGAACTCCAACCAATCAGGACGTTTAGAGGAACCACAACCAATCAGGACGTTTAGAGGAACTCCAACCAATCAGGACGTTTAGAGAAACCACAACCAATCAGGACGTTTAGAGGAACCACAACCAATCAGGACGTTTAGAGAAACCACAACCAATCAGGACGTTTAGAGAAACCACAACCAATCAGGACGTTTAGAGGAACTCCAACCAATCAGGACATTTTGAGAAACCACAACCAATCAGGACATTTTGAGAAACCACAACCAATCAGGACATTTAGAGAAACCACAACCAATCAGGACATTTAGAGAAACCACAACCAATCAGGACGTTTAGAGGAACTCCAACCAATCAGGACATTTTGAGAAACCACAACCAATCAGGACATTTAGAGAAACCACAACCAATCAGGTTGTTAAGAGAAACCACAACCAATCAGGACGTTTAGAGAAACCACAACCAATCAGGTTGTTAAGAGAAACCACAACCAATCAGGTTGTTAAGAGAAACCACAACCAATCAGGACGTTTAGAGGAACTCCAACCAATCAGGACATTAAGAGAAACCACAACCAATCAGGACGTTTAGAGAAACCACAACCAATCAGGTTGTTAAGAGAAACCACAACCAATCAGGTTGTTAAGAGAAACCACAACCAATCAGGACGTTTAGAGAAACCACAACCAATCAGGATGTTAAGAGAAACCACAACCAATCAGGACGTTTAGAGAAACCACAACCAATCAGGTTGTTAAGAGAAACCACAACCAATCAGGACGTTTAGAGAAACCACAACTAATCAGGACGTTTAGAGAAACCACAACCAATCAGGACGTTTAGAGAAACCACAACTAATCAGGACGTTTAGAGAAACCACAACCAATCAGGACGTTTAGAGAAACCACAACTAATCAGGACGTTTAGAGAAACCACAACCAATCAGGACGTTTAGAGAAACCCCAACCAATCAGGACGTTTAGAGAAACCCCAACCAATCAGGTTGTTAAGAGAAACTCCAACCAATCAGGACATTTTCTGGCTTCAACAGGCTGCAGGAGCCACAATTAAGGTTTTTCCTATTTTCCCTTTTTCAGGCAGAAAAAAAAAAAACATACTGAGGAACAGGAGAGCTTGTGTGTGTGCGTGTGTATGTATGTGGGTGTGTGTGTGTGCGTGTGTGCGTGTGTATGTATGTGGGTGTGTGTGTAGGTGGGGATTTGCTTTGTTGTGCTGCACGTGTCCCTGCAGCACTGTGTCTCCTGTCTCCTGCACACGCTGCTCTAATTTGTTGGAGTGCTGTGTCCTGCACGGCGGCGACTAACACACACACACACGCAGACAGACACACACACACGCAGACACACACACACACGCTGTCGCCGCCTGGCAGATGTTCTTCACCTTCTCCTTCCTCCTGAGCTCTGACACGTGAGGCAGCAGCACATTTAAATCTCTCGTCCCACAACAAAGACAAACTGTTTTATGAAATCTTTACTTTAACTTTTATAAAATATTAATTTGTTCTTAATGCCTGTCTGAATATATTTCCACCCATCCAACCCGATTGGACTCGACTAATTGCAATTGATTGATTGATGGTATTTTAACTGAAAACCATATATCAACAAAATCAGCAACATTTTCAAATCAAAACCGTTTTTGCTGGTAATTTATTGAATAAACAGACATATGAGCTGAATAACAGATTATTTTAATCTGATCTTCAACCTGCAGGTTGGAGCAAAGAGTTTCAGGAATCCTGATCGTTCATGGAGCCTCTTTAGAAACATGAACGCTAACATTAGCAGAAGCTGCTACATGTTAGCATTGAGATGCTATTTTAGGCTAGCATAGCTTGGCTGATGGGCTAACTCCTTTTAGCACAACTTGAACACAACAACAGTCTTTTCCAGCGTCCAATCAGATGGTTTAGAAACAGAAATGAATCGTAATGAGAGGAGCAGCTTCCACCGCTGCTGTTAGCGGATGACGCTGTGCGTCACATTTATGGGCGTACCAGAAACAACACAATACAAAGGTTCTGGCAGAAACCTGTTTGGAAAAAAATGTAAAAAATGTTACTCGCTAAAATCTATGAAATTAGTAAATCAAAACTAAAACATTAAAATCCCAGTCCTAATTAAGATGCATAAATTTATGTGAAAATCAGCTTCAAAATATATAAATTCTAAAATAATTCAATTAATAATTATAAGAGGAATCAACAGGAGCTGCTGATCAAAATAAATAGTTTATTTTAGTACTTATCACATTAATTAAGATCTGCAAACTATTAATTACACTGTAAACAAGTCCAAAGCGGTTCTGTTGGTTCTGGTCCAGATGTTGCGGCGACTCGCCTTCATTTATGTAGATGGAGGGAAACTTAAACTAAAAATCGATAAATGCAGAATCCTTCATTTCAACTGGATGGAGATTAATTAATTAAAATCTATGCCAATAAAATCAAGACATGCGGCAAATGTCGTCGGGTTAATCAGACTGGATTAAATCTGTTTTCCAGATTGAAGCTATTTTCTCAGCTTGAGAAGTTGGAGGAATAAAATAAAAACAGAAACCATTTTTATCCATAAATTTGTTTTTCTGCTCATTTATTTCCAATCATAACTCAATTTTAACCTGAAAGTATAAATTCCGCCGTCATTAAGGCGCCCCGCTGTTCGTGGCGCCCGCCGCTCTCCACTCTGATTGGTTGTCTGGACTCGGTGGGCGGGGCCTCCGGGGACAATAGAGAGCGGCTCCAGGGAGCCTGATCCGCGGGCAGACGGTGCCGGGATCCGCGGTGTGAAGCTCCAGCTCCGGACCGGGACGGAAGACGCTGCTGCCGCCGCAGGAGGAGCCGCGGCTGCGGTCAGAGGAGCCGCGGGGCGCCGCTGGGTGGACGGACTGCTGCAGCTGCGATCAGGTCAGAGGGTTTTTATTTCTGAACAGCTGATTGAGGAGCTGCAGCTTCATGCAGCCTGTCTGTGTCTTTGTGCTGCTTCATCGTGTTTCGTCCCCGCGTTGTTTGCTGTTACAATCATCCAGCTGAGCAGCAGCTGCTGCTGCAGCAGCTCTGGTCTCTGATTGAAGCGTAAATGTCCAAGATTTCCGGCCCTGGATCCGTTTCTGCTCGCAGCGGACATGAAGCCGCTTTGTGTCTGCAGAGTTTCACCAATCAGCTCCAGTTTCAGATGCTTCTGCAAAACCAGGAAGGAAAATCATCAAATCTGAAGCTACAAATCCACCAGAATAAAATTTAATCTCATTAAATTCTCCAGATTTTACAGCAGAAAAAACGTTTTATAAAATCCAATAGCAATTTTAATGAATCTTTGTTTAATATTCAGGTTTAAACAGTTTGACCATTTTAGATTTCAAACTGTTAAAAAACTTTTTAATAGTCGTTTGATTTCATCCCAAATAGGAACCTGAGGATCAGGATAAAAATGTAAAAACTTTAGTTTTTATTTTAGGCTTTTGATGCCTTTTGGAAAATAATTTTACTTTTCATAAAGAAAGTGGAGCGCCTCCTCCTTCACCTGGTTCATTTAAGATTTTAAAATCATGAGGCAGCAGCATTATTACAGATGGAAATATTCTGTATAAATATGTTCTGTGATCAAATGTTTTCATTTCTAATTAAAAACAGAAGCAAGGCATTTTAATTTTGAAATTGTTTCCTAAAACATGAAGCCCATAAACATTGTTCATGTTCAATCTGCGCTGCTGGACTCGTTATGCTTGATGCTCGTTCAGAAATATGTTCTGATATGTAAATAGCTTCATAAAGTGACCTGAGTCCAAACCTGCTTTTCTGAAGCTTTTAAATGTTTCATATTAAAACATGAGGAAAATTCAGGCAGCGAGTTTCTTCCTGTTTGGGTTTGTTTGTTTCCTGTTTGGTTTTTCCTGCAGCAGATGAAATTTGTTAAAAAATGTAAAAGATTTCAAAGTGTTGTTGTGTTGGATGGATTTAAAGGATCCAAAGTTCAGATGGTCCAGAAGATTCTGCACTCAGAGTTTGAAGTTTTTCTTTTTCTTTCTGATGAGTCGTTTGTTTTTCTGGACTCTGAACCCAGATTAGTTTATTGACCTCCAGGAACATTCAGGGTAAAAGTTTCTGAGTTCAGTTGAACTTTAACATCTTGAATGTTTCTGGGATTTATCCACATCTGTTCTTTAAAACACGGTTAGCTTCCAGGCTAGCTAAGCAGGATTAGCGTTAATAGTTTACCAAAAATTTGATTATCTATTCTAGAACAACACTGCTGTTCTTTTTACAGATTTTTATTTATAATTTATTTGGTTGATGTGTTGAAGACGCTGCAAAAACATGAAGTATCTTTGTGCAAATATCTTAGCACACTTTAAATAAAATGAAAATATCATAAAAGTAACTTTTCTTCAAGATGAATAAGCTTATTTTAAGTCAATATTTATTTAATATAGATGTTAAAAAAGTCAGATATTTTTGGGTAAAAAAGGAAAAATGTTTTTATAGAAGCAGCAGTGAGTCAAACATTTTCGTTGTAATATTGAAAACTGATGAAAACTAAAAGTTCTCCAGCTACATGAAACCACCTGTCGTGTCAAATCTACGTCCTTCTTAAACTGCGTTTTGGGGGCCACACAAACTCAGTCCAAGGGCCACAAATGGCCCCGAACCGCACGTTGGACACCCTGATCTAAACCGTTAAACAAACGAAGCAGAAAATTCAGACCATAAACTCAAACACACTTTGATTATCCAGCAGGAGAACGATCCAAAGGCTACCATTATGGAGTGGCCTAGTCAAAGTCCAGACTGTAAATCTGACTGTGATGCTACAGCGTGCAGCTGTGAAACAGTTCAGGAACATTTCCTGGATGTTTGAAACATTTTGCTGTGAATTAAAAGCAGAAATGATTTAATATTTTGAACTAATTTTATGGATTTGTATTTTCATGATGAGATTTTTAGTCGGCATTTGATCCGTTTTCTGATTCGGTGATAATTTACTGTAAATGTTCGTCTTTAGCATCAGCAGCGTTCGTTCTTCCAGATCGTTTCTCACCTTTGACCCTGAACTCATGGTGACTCGTTCAGATGTTGCTGCTCTGAGAGAGTTCAGGATTGTGTGCAGAGGTCAGAGGTCATGAACATTTATTTCCTCTGATGTCAGAATAAAAACCTGACAGGATTCATGCAGACAAGTTGTAACTGCTTTGAGTTTTTCTCAGAGCTGACGCCAGCTTGACTGTTTGGAAAATCGTAATAAATGAAAATAAAATAAATCTATACTTTATTTTTATAAAGTTACATGTAATCTGATTACACTGGACCAACATAATCTCAGGGATTACAGACAGCTGGAAACACTGGAGACTCCGTCCTTTAAAACACTAAACTGCATTTTTTAATAGTTTAATCACTGAGTTTATGTGAATTGGAGTTACCATGGAAACCATCTTGGCATTACCATGGAAACTAAGATTCACGCCAATCCAGCCAATCAGCATCAAGGAAAATAAGGCGCCATCATTCCCGACGGTTCTGTTCAGTCACTTTAGTCCAACTAAAGTTTGTTTGTCCAGTCAAAGTCTGGTCCGGTTGGTGAGGTGTGAACGCTGGTCGACCTCTGACCTCTGGTCCTCCAAACCTCGTCTGGGTTGCTCTCAGTGTCTTCAGAGGTTTTTCTGTGGTTTCCTTCAGTGATTCTTGGTGCAGCGCCCCCACAGGCCAGGAGGGGAACAAGTTGGTTTGACTCAGAGCCACAGCAGCTGGAGACGTTCTGGGTCCAGTAGAACCGGGTCGACTGGACTGTTAGCCTCTTAGTGTCAGACAGCAGAGAGAGAACCGTGAGGCACAGTTGGTGGTTTTAGGTGTAAACTTGAACTTTTCAAGCTGAAGAAGAAGAAGAAGAAGCACAAAGTGCTGATAAATAATTTTTCCTTCATTTTTTCTGAAGTTATAATGAACCTAAAAATCAACAACACATCAAAGAGTTTCTAGATACAAACAAACAGAACCGAGCCGTGGGATCCGGACGGCTCGGTTCTGCTGCCTCCTGAAGACAACCCCCCCCCCCTGCAGGTGCAGCGTTTCATCCAGGAAACATGGCGGCTTCCTTTCCCTCTAAGGCCGGCGGCGTTCCCAGGGGGGCAGCCGGGGCGCGGTTGGCCCCCCGCTGGGAGCCGACACAAACAGAAAACAGATCCTAATTAACGCTGGCTGATGTTTTCCTCCATGCTGTTTGATACGGCAGGTCAAAGTTCAGAGGATCCAGACAAAAACATTTATGATGCATTACTGCACTGCAAAAACAATCTGACAAAACAACTTTTTGACCAAGTCCAAGTGTCTCAGTACATTTAAAATAAGATTAATTGTCTTATAAGTAACTTTTCAGCACGAGATAACAGCTTGGTCATTCATTTCTTAATATTTATTAAAGTTGTAGTTCCTCTGGCAGATTATTTAATTTATAACATTTTATTGATGTTATAAATGAAATAAACTGCCAGAGAAATTAGTACTTTTTATCAGTATTAAGAAATGAATCACTTAAACCAAACTGTTGGGATGAAAAATGATTTGTAAGTTGGTTTTATCTGAAGTGTACAAAGTTATTTGCACAATAAACTAGTTAAAAAATATTTGTTAAGAATATGTGTTTTTGCAGTGTATTCAATTTACAACATTTAAAATCCAACAACTGAAGCCAAAAAAACAAAAAAGTAAATTTAGTATTCTTAATAAATGAGGCATTTTGTGGCATTAAGCATGAAGTGGAGCGGCGGCCCACTGCGCTATGATCCTCAGGAAGTTCAAATTAATTTCTCCTCCTTGGTTCTAAAATCTTCCAGATCAGCTGAACTGTTGACAGTTTTGCGTAAACAAAAGTCTCGGTTCTGATGTCGCTCTGCTGCCAAACTGGACACTGGAATTACAAGCAACACCTTAAAGTTTTGAAATCGGGGAACATTTTTCCAGCTAACGCTAGCAGGAAACTCTGTAGACGGGCAGTGGAAGGAAAATCCCCCAGCATGCACTTCTTCTGTCCATAACTGCTTCAGTTTGATTTTCTTTAGATTAATTTCTGCAATAAGTCGCAGAAACCTGGAGGAAAGCTGCAGCGTCAGCACTAAACCTGGGAATACCCAGAATGCTTTATGCTATAAGCCCCGCCCCCTTTTGACTCCACAATCACAGTAACTGCTTCCTGATTGGTTGGAGTCAGTGCAGCGGCATTGGCCAGTTTAAAGGGGCGGGGCTTAGTTAAAGTTTTATTTTCTGTCAGTTTTGTTTACAGTTTTAACTTTAATGAATAACTTCTAAGATGATTGTAAAATCACATTAAAGATCAAAATCTATTTTAAAATCTGCTTTTATCTGAAAACTTTTCTGATAATCTTTTAATGTTGGACATAAAGAATCTTATTGATGTGAAAATGTGTGAAACCTCGTTGGATCTCCGTTGACGGGCGCCGTCGATTCGTCTCTTTCACGCTTTGTGCTGCTGAGCTGACCTTTCAACCTGCTGAGTCATCAGGGCCAACCGGCCGCGCGTGTGTGTGTCGCTCAGTGTGTGTCAGTGTGTGTGTGTCGCTCACAGAGTGTGTGTGTTGCTGACGGAGCGACTGCTCTTCATCAGACTCTCCTCTCTGATTGGACGGTGAAATGGATTCTGCTGACTTGTGGTTTTTTCTGATTATTGATCACGTTTTAGTTTTCGTTTTCGGATCTGATTCAGCAGAAACTTCTCAGGTTTTTGTCGTTTTGCAGACAGATTCATATCCAGGATATCAAGATAATAAATTTACTCTTATTCAAAGATCAATAATTATTTTCATCTTGTAGGATGAAATAATTTGTCCATTTCTTGGAAAACAAGCAGAGATTTTGACTAAAGTATAGAAATGTATTGAAATATTTTCCTTAGTGTGGAAAATGAAACCAGATCTGTATTTAGCCGACCCGTCAGACCGACCCGGTTCTGGGCTTTTCTGGAAATGTGACTCAAACTTATTTAAAGATGCAGCTATCGATTATTTTAGCAATCAATTATTCTGACAATTAATTGAATCAAAATGAAAAATCTGTAGAAATTCTGCAGATTTTTCATTTGAACTCGAGTCTTTTGTGTTCAATTATAGAAACGCATTAAAAGATGGAAATAAATATTTCAGTTTCTCCATTTAATAATAAAATAAACCTTTTATTGCCTTTTATTTGGTTCCTTTAGTGAACGTTTGATGATTGGTAAAGGATGAATCTGCAGCTTTCTGATCAACTGATCAATAAATCAGAGCTGATCTTCAGTTTATTTCATAAATTAACTGATTAATATTTGGATGGCCAAAGGTTTTTATTTTACATGTATTTATTTTTTACAGTTTTTAATTACTTCTCTGTGTTCTTACAGAAAAAGTCCTTCAATACTCCAGTTAACTATTAATTGATTAGTAATCGATCCATCATGACGACTGGATCGATTAGTAATAATTTGATTCATCGTTTCAGCCTCATATTCATGTATGGATAGTTCTTCTATTCCCAGATGGTTTTTTAGTTTATCTAAATTATTTTCTCCCAGATTTTTTCTTCCTCTTTGGTTTCAAACTGTCCAGTCCCTGAAGTTCAGGATGTCAATAATAATAATAATAATAATAATATTATTACCATAAGCTGCTCACTCAGCCGTCTCTAGTGAACTTCTGTCTACTTCTCTAAAATCAGTTCTTCTCATTTTCTTCTGCTGCTGTTTTGTTTTTGCTCGACGTTTTTAGGGAAACAAACTGAAAATATTTATTTCCATAAATAGGAGGAACGTTTGATCTGAATGTGCAGTTTGCAGTAAAAATAGAAAAGCACCGTTTAGTAAAATCATAAAACTTTTTACCAGAACAAACCTGGTTGCTATAGTAACTAAAACAACCAAAACTGGACTGAAGGAAACATTTTCATTAACTGAAATAAATGAAAACTGTAACTAATTAAACATAGTGACATTATAAATCATTTGTTTCTGTGTTTATGAATTATTTATTAGCCTTTCCAGCTGATGAAATAAATTTTTCTTGGCGTCACGTTAATCTGCAAAATGTGGAGAACCGATCAGAATATCAGCACACATTGAATTTTAAAAAGAAACATTTTTAAATGTTAATGTTATAATAATTTTTTAGCCAAATTTAATATTTATCTGATCTCCAACAGTAATACAGGACAGAATATGATAAAGTGGTAAAAAACTGTGACAATGTCAGCAATAAAAATGTGACGATATTTTCTTTATCACCAGTTTAAACCATGAAATGTTCTGGATATTATTCACTATTTTACACTCAAAGCCATTTTATACTCAGAGCAAATCTTAAAAATATTATTAATGCTTTTTGTGACTTTTAAAGTTTTGGTTTTCAATTAAATTGATCAATTTTCCATGCAGCGAAAACCAGCAAAAGATAAATGTGTAAAAGTTTCCTAGTTTTCTGTGATGTTTGGATTTAAATGAAACGTTTTCAACATGTTTCACTTTGCTGAGAATCTTCAGTAAAATGATTTTTATGTGATGCTTTCAGCTAAAAGTTATCACATTTTCAACTTTATCATTTTTGTTATGTTGATACAGAATTTATTGAAATTATGATTAAAGGTAAAAACAAATGCAATTACTATTGTTTATATTTTTGCCCCAACATGGAGAAAAGAAAAACTCTTGATTGTTTTTGATTTTCAGTTTTATTTTTGTCCAACATTTCCATGTCGGTTTGCTGCAGGTCGTCTGAGGCATTAAATGAACCGTAAAAGGAAAATAATATGTAAATATTTTCCATCTTTACCTTCTGTGTGAGAATTAAATATGATATACATTAAATTATTTAGTGACCTAATAATTTTTGCTAATTGATTTTATTTTAGGGTGACGCTGGGAACTCAGCAAACCCCAAGGAAAGATCAAAATCTCAACTTTGAGTTTTTATTTTTAGTCTCTGAAGAAGCAGATTACATTTTTGTGTTTTTCATGTTTATTGCATTAATATTTCATGCTTGCAGCAAAACAGTTTTTTTTATTTCCTTCTTTGGTTTAAATTGTGATTCTTCCAATTAAAGGAAGTTTTTTTTTTTCTTGGTAAAATATCTTTACTTTAAAATGATTCATAATTTCCAACAATCATGTTTGTCCTTTAAGTGTCTCTGTTTGTCCAGAAAACTGGGCGGACGTTTTACTTTCCTTTCCTTCCTGCTGCGTAGGAACCTCCGTCTGTAGACCGACTACCCGACCCAACGGCACAATGAACCCGCCGCTGCCCGCCTCCCGCTCGCCCGCCTCCCGCTCGCCCGCCTCCCGCTCGCCCGCCTCCCGCTCGCCCGCCTCCCGCTCGCCCGCCGACGTCCTGGAGGAGCTGCAGCTGATCGCGGCTCAGAACCTGGAGACTCTGGACATCAGCCGGTACTACCAGGTGGTCCGAGAGCTGGGCAAGGGAACCTACGGGAAGGTGGACCTGGTCATCCACAAGATCCGAGGTAATCCGGCCCGGAGCCGACACAGGGTCGGCCCCAGGCAGCTGCCGGGGGCCCAAAGCACCAAGCTGTGATAAATATTTAAAATTACACTAAATAGTATAAACTAAATGGAAAAAAGATTATTATTTTTAAATGTTGCCACTTTGGAGAAATATAATATCAAACTTGTTAATTTCTGTTTTATCAGCTGATGTTTATTTCAAATAATTAAAATAAAATTTTACATTTTAATACAAATTTGCATTTCAGAATTTGTAGTTGTGATGTAAGCTAGTTACAAACAATGCTAATGCTAACAGCTACGTTTCACTCAGAGCAGCAGAGGAACGAGGAGTCATTTGGTGTCGACATGTTGGTTTGGGGGCCTCAAAGGAAAATCTGCTCAGGACCCCAGAAAGGCTGGGAGCGGCCCTGCATGAACATCTTATTGTTGCCAGGAAACCAAACATCAGGCTGAATAAAAGTCTGAACTGCTTTTAACAGAAAAGCTCCTGATCTGAACCAAACCGACATGAACGGCTGAATCTGCTCAAAACGAGCTGATTGGTCCAGAAGCTCCTGGCAGAACATGGAGGACAAATGACTGACGGTGGTTTATTCTGAAAGCAGAGACTGGGCCTGGGTCCGCTGAGTCAGCGCCAAGAGGTTCAATCAATTGGCTGCAGACACAAACTGCCCAACATCCAGAAATCAACTTAATACATTCAGTTGCTTCATTCTAAGAAATCTGTGCATTATAAACAGTTTAAACTGTTGATCCACTCAGACGGTGGATTATTCTGACATGAAAGCTTTGATTTTATTTTTCCGTTAAAAACCTGCTGAAGTTTTTCTATTTTGTTTTATCACCAAACCTGATCATGAAATAAATTTCTGTTCATTAGAACATCAGCATCTACAGACCCACTGGGAGAAATCTTTCATTTTCATTTCAATTTAATATTATTATTAGGGCTGATCACCTACCGGCCAATCAGAGGAGACGTCAGGCAGTGGAGCGATAAGCCCCGCCTACATGTGCAGCGTAGTCAGCCATTTTACATTAGAGTTATGGATTCAACTGTAGGAATGAAACAAAACTTTTTCTGAACTGAGTTAAATCAAAAACAAACATCCTGCTGCTACTTCCTGTTTGTTGTTTGTCGTTTCTGCCAGTAGTAACGTCCGACTGTGGATCATGTGACTCCAAAAACATCCCAACTCATCCCAGTGAAAAATGTTTTATCCAAAAACATGCAGGATTTTTTTCCAAAATTGTTTCCATTGAACAAATTTATTTTTGTAATTATATTTCCGTAGTTCTGAGGCTAACAGGAAGTCAGCTACTGACCCTGAACTCCTCTGACCCAAACGCAGCAGCGACTAAAAAAGGCCCAGTCAAAGTCCGGACAGCACCTGATTGAACGTTCAGTCTCTGACTTTGGACCGGAGCAGCAGAATACCTCTGCTGAGTCTCTGGGTTCTCCAGCCATCAGGAACCGGACCGCAGGTTCTGCAGGTTCTGCTCCGGTTCCCCTCGGTTTGTTCTGCCGTCAGCAGGACGAGCCGCAGCTAAAGGCGTTAGCGTTAGCTTCTCCATCTAATCCCACCTGATGCATCACATGACCCCAACGTGAAGCAAACCAGAAACATCTGGAGGATTTTACTCTCCAGCAGAAAAACGTCGGGTTTAAGTTTGAATTCTTCATATTTTATTCACGTTGGTTTCTGGCTGCCAGGCGGCAGAGCGGCTTACTAACGGTTCTGTCCCGTTCCAGGCACCAAGATGGCGCTGAAGTTCCTGAGGAAGAAGAGCACCAAGCTGAAGAGCTTCCTGCGGGAGTACAGCGTGTCGCTCTACCTGTCGCCCTGCCCCTTCATCATCAACATGTTCGGCATCGCCTTCCAGACTGACGACTTCTACATCTTCGCCCAGGAGTTCGCGCCGGCGGGGGATCTGTTCGACATCATCCCGCCACAGGTCAGAAAGCTAAAAAAACATCCGTTCTTCATGAAACTCGATTCATACCAACAGGGGCACAATACGGGATATTTACATATCCCCCATTCACACATACATATCCCCCACCCCCACACAGCCATATTGTTCTGCACTTTGCACTGTCACATCATCTGTACTTTGCCATAATTGGACCTGCTGCTACTTCTTTGGTGTGGTTGAGTGCCTTTAGTTAATTTAGTTGTATATATTGTTATTATTATTATTGTGTGTTTGCTTATTTATACTGTATATATTTGACCTTTTGCACGGGAGCTGCAATGGAAATTTCGTTGAATTCTGTTCAATGACAATAAATGCTATCTATCGATCGATCGATCGATCGATCTATCTACTGAAAATACGGGACAAGGAGGTAAAATACGGTAGTTTCCTGTAAAAAACGGTAGACATGACAGGTACGCATCCATGAGTTACTGCACCAAAAACAACCAATCAGAGCCGGGAGGCGGGGCTTAGTGCTGTCAATTATTTTCATGTACTCAGTGTTTGGTTTGACTCAGAGCAGAGAGAGAACCACAGCAGCTGGAGATGGAGCAGGCCATGAAGTTTTGGTTCCAGTAAAAATGTATAAAACCAACTTTTATGGTTGTTGCATTTAACCCAAACATGGCCGCTCATATCCTGTCTGCCTGCAGCAGTGGGCGTGGCCTCCTGTGTCGTGTTTGACCTGCTGCTCTATGTCCAGGTGGGACTCCCTGAGGCTGTGGCGAAGCGCTGCGTCCAGCAGGTGGCCATCGCCCTGGACTACCTGCACTGTAAGAAGCTGGTCCACCGGGACATCAAACCGGAGAACATCCTCATCTTCGACACCGAGTGCAGAAAGGTCAAGCTGTCGGACTTCGGCATGACGCGGCGCGCCGGTTCTCCGGTGAAGCGCGTCAGCGGCACCATCCCGTACACGGCGCCGGAGCTGTGCAACGCGGCGCCTCACGACGGATTCAGCGTGGACTTCAGCACGGACGTGTGGGCGTTCGGCGTGCTGCTGTTCTGCATGCTGACGGGGAACTTCCCCTGGGAGAAGGCCATGCCGAACGACGCCTTCTACAAAGAGTTCGTCCGCTGGCAGCGCCGCCGCTCCGGCGCCGCGCCGTCGCAGTGGCGCCGCTTCACGGACGAAGCTCTGCGGATGTTTCGCCGGCTGCTGTCCATCGAGCAGCAGCGCCGCTGCGCCGTCAAAGAAGTCTTCAGCTACTTCAACCACAGCTGGATGTTGGACACGGAGAACGGGAACGGCGGCGCGGCGACCGCCAACGCCGTGGACATCAGCTCGTCTTCGTCGGAGGAGGACGCGCTGGTGGACAGGCTGAAGCAGCAGAGCCTGTCGCCCGGCTGCATGGACGCCCACTTCGCCTCAAACGGCGAGCGAGTCAACAGGAACAGCAGCGACAGGAGGCGGATCCTGGTGACCACGCCCATCGAGATCTGCGTGTAGAGACACAGCGCCGCCGCCGAAGATTTCCCCGACGTGATGACGTCATGACAGAAGAGCTGGAATTAGGTCGGCACCGGAAAATGGCCGCCAGCCTGTTGTCGCTTCAGCGCCGATCCGACCCGACAGTTTCCGATGACGGAGGAACCGGAAGAAAGTCAAACCGTGACGTTGGTTGAATCCCGGAAGCAGCAAAACCCGGAACATGAAAGAAACCAGGAAGCTGAGAAAGACGTGATGAAAACTGTGACTCGTGTTTCTGTGAAGTGAGTCTTTATTGATCAGATTAATATATTTATGGATTGTTTGTGACGGAAAAGATCTGAAGTTTATTTCCTATATGGGAAATAAACATCTGTAATTTAGTAGTAAAATGGAGGCAGAATCATTCTGACGTTGTTTACCGTCTCATGTTAATCAACCACCAGTCCTCCCAGTTCGTCTCCCAGTTCGTCTCCCAGTTTGTCTCAGAACTTTTCTCACTTTGGAGCTGAAATGTGAATTTCCCGTGATAAAGTCTTTTTAAAAAGAAGAAAAGCAGAGAACAATTTGGATTTTTCTTTCCTGTTCACTGAATCAAAGATGAAATTATTTGTGCTTCCTGTGAGAAACTGGACAGGAAATGAGGTTTTTTAACCTCATTTCCTGTCACGAAACACGTCGTTTTTCCGACGTGTTTCCGTGGAAAAACGTTTTTCCTTTTCGTTTCTGTGTTTCTTGCATGATGTCTCGTCTCTGTGGCATTTCTGGAAATAAAAACAGCTTCCTGTCTTTGCTGCTTTTACTCCTCAGTTTTCTCAAAGTCGAATCGAAACATGAAGGATAAAAGTTATAGAGAAAAATTTATTCAAATCGACTCGTTGAACTAAACTACAGAAACTAAGAATCACCCAAAAGCCCATGGTGTCGCACCATAATCAGCTAATTGAGTTCTGCATCCAATCAGATTTACAGAAAGTTCAGTGGAAGGAAAAAGTATGATCTGAATAGGTGCATTAAGAACAGGGAGATGCTGATTTTATTTTCCAGCAAGATTTGGCACCAAAAGCCTTCAGTCACCATGGTGTTTGGATGCCCTGACCTTTGACCCCACAGGGAATGACGAGATTCAAACAAAGATCAAAGGCTGCAGAACCAACTCAGGCTATAGACAAAAATTTAAATGTTTTATAATTACTTTTTATAAAATATTAACATTTTCTGAGACTGAATTTGGGGTTTTGGTTATTTGTGAGCCATGATCCTAAAAATGACAAAAAATAAAAGCTTTAATGTGTCATGAATGTGGAATAAGTACCAAAAATGGTCGACTAATAATAATATTCTCTGAGCTGCAGTTCACATCTGAGATGAGAAAAAAATATTCAAACTGTTTTCTCCAGTTTTACTCTGAACTAAACAACAAGCAGTTCAGGTTGTCACAAAGAAAAACTAAAAACTCATCAATGTTATTGAATTAATTGCACTAAACTTATTCTAACGTCTTAAAATCTGTTAGTTGAACTGAACTCGTTGCTCAGCGGTTCGCTGCTGAACCGGCAGCAGATGAATATTTTCTGATTTCTATGGTTTTAATGTTTTCAGTGGAAGCAGAAATGAAATCCTGGTTCTTCAGCCGGAGCCGACACAGCGCCACCATCAGGCCACAGGAAAAATGAAACGATCCGCAGCAGAGCCGACTGAACCACTCGAGTTTCACTGGAAGATGATTTTAAGTTTTCATGATTTTTCAAGCAAATATAAACATGAATGGATTCACTCGTTCACTTCCAGGTCAGGAAGTGAACGAGTGAATCAAAAACAGACGGGAAGGAATCGATCGTTACGTTGGTCACATTAAAAAGCTTCAGAAGAACCGGACTTTAAATGAGCAGCTGCATCACCTGACCGGAGGCTGAATTACGTCAAACTCCCAGCAGGTGGCGCAACCTGCAGCAACCTGCACGTTCAGCAGCAACCTGCACATTCAGCAGCAACCTGCACGTTCAGCAGCAACCTGCACGTTCAGCAGCAACCTGCACATTCAGCAGCAACCTGCACGTTCAGCAGCAACCTGCAACAACCTGCACGTTCAGCAGCAACCTGCACGTTCAGCAGCAACCTGCACGTTCAGCAGCAACCTGCACGTTCAGCAGCATCCTGCAACAACCTGCACGTTCAGCAGCAACCTGCACGTTCAGCAGCAACCTGCACGTTCAGCAGCAACCTGCACATTCAGCAGCAACCTGCATGTTCAGCAGCAACCTGCACGTTCAGCAGCAACCTGCATGTTCAGCAGCAACCTGCACGTTCAGCAGCAACCTGCACGTTCAGCAGCAACCTGCAACAACCTGCACGTTCAGCAGCAACCTGCATGTTCAGCAGCAACCTGCACATTCAGCAGCAACCTGCATGTTCAGCAGCAACCTGCACGTTCAGCAGCAACCTGCAACAACCTGCACGTTCAGCAGCAACCTGCACGTTCAGCAGCAACCTGCACGTTCAGCAGCAACCTGCACGTTCAGCAGCAACCTGCACGTTCAGCAGCAACCTGCACGTTCAGCAGCAACCTGCAACAACCTGCACGTTCAGCAGCAACCTGCACGTTCAGCAGCAACCTGCACGTTCAGCAGCAACCTGCACGTTCAGCAGCAACCTGCAGGTTCAGCAGCAACCTGCACGTTCAGCAGCAACCTGCAACAACCTGCACGTTCAGCAGCAACCTGCACGTTCAGCAGCAACCTGCACGTTCAGCAGCAACCTGCACGTTCAGCAGCAACCTGCACGTTCAGCAGCAACCTGCACATTCAGCAGCAACCTGCACGTTCAGCAGCAACCTGCACATTCAGCAGCAACCTGCACGTTCAGCAGCAACCTGCAGCAACCTGCACGTTCAGCAGCAACCTGCACGTTCAGCAGCAACCTGCACATTCAGCAGCAACCTGCACGTTCAGCAGCAACCTGCAGCAACCTGCACGTTCAGCAGCAACATCCCGCTCAACCCGCGTCGAGGCCTCCAAACGTGGGTCGCTCTGTCCCGTACGCCACCGCTGCACGCCCCACATCAGGCAGTTTCATCAGATTATTGATCAAGTTAAATTAAAATAAGGTCAATTTTTATTATGATTAAAGTGTTTTAAGGATAATTTTGTTTAGAGACTAATAATAAATATTTATTTGTAGTTTCAGTTTATTTCATTTTTTAGTGCTGTTTTGATTTTGGATATTTAAAATATTTTTCAGTTCCAGTGTTAAGTGTTCATCACTAAATTAAAGTTTGAACTTACATTATTATGGCATTACAACATATTAATTGAAAATGTCAAAACATTATTATTATTATTGCTATAATAATATTATTAATGTTTTTTCTGTCTTATTTTGTTTTGCATCAACCAATCACAGCCAGGATTAGACATGTTGATTTATTTCAGAAATGATAAAGAAATAAAAACTTCCAGGACAAATTCTAGTTTTAACATTTTCCTGACTGGTTGTCCGGTTTCTGGCTGACATTTGGTCCAGACCTCCCACCACCAGGTGGCGCTAACGCTCCACTAATCTGACCAAATGAAGCCAACTCTGGTCCAGACCTGGTCTGGGTTCGGTTGAACTGAACTCTGGTTCGATTTGAACGGCAAGCGGACCGGAGGCCGCTCCAAAAGCAGGAAGTGGACTACAGCGCAGGGCATTCTGGGTAAATACAAAGAAATTAAACATGCTAGCGCTAGCAAGACAAACAGACCGAAACAAACGTTACAGAAAGTGAAAATAATCATCATTCATACATCTTAACATTTTATGACAAAGAAACTGATTCTCTTATTTATTTTCATTAAATAACGTTCATCTTTATTCTCAGATAACGGAAAGTGCCGACATGAATCCAACTAAAGACGTTTATGTTAAACATCGATTTATTTAAACCAGTCTAACCTGAAACAGCCATGGATCAACTCTGGGTCCAACAGACGGTCCAGTCAAATCACAGCAGCTGCTTTCAGCTTCCAGCTGCTTTCACTTTGATTTTCTGCCGTTTGCAGAGTGTGAGGCGGGAGACGAAGGGTCCAAAAAACAACAGGACGTTAATTACTGGCCTGCTGCTGCTTAGCAACAACAGCTACTGGTTTCCAGGGAGGCAGTTCAGATATTTTAGTAACCCTAAAAACTGTCATCAACTCTTAAATATCAAAATAAACACTTAGGAAGTTGAATGTTTCAGAATGTGAAGGTAGATTATAATCAAGTTTTAACTTTTTAAGAGGTAAAAATGATCAGTCTGGATTTAAATGGATTGTCTGGGTTTTATCTGAACTGGGGTTCTATAGAATAGTGATCAACAGTCAGTATCTTACTCCCTGGCAGTGGAGCCTCATGAGGCAAAGCTGCATCAGTAGAACCTCTGTCCAATTTCCAATGTAACAAACACAAACTGTTCATTTCCAACCCTGCAAAATGAATCTAAATTATTATGAAAACATATAATCAGTGACTAAAATTGTTCTGTTTAGTAAAAAAAAAGGGAGTTAAAATCATGAAGACAATCGAAATGCACCAACCGGAACGACTTCACCTTTAAATCAAGAACTTTTTCTGTTTAAACAGATTCTATAAAATCCCTTCATCTGGTTTGAATTGACTCCCGTTCGTACGGAGGCCCCTGAGGGACATGAAGGACTTTTGTTTTCTTTTGATCTACTTTGTAGAGTCACAAATGTCAATTTAACATTTCAAATATCTACATATAAAGAGCCTCAGTGTTTGTTATTGTCAACTCTGTGGTGCAAAAAACTGAAACTCAGTTTATTGTTTATGTTTTATGTCTGATTGTGCAGGTTGAGACGGAAACGGCCCTTTAATAAAGAGACAACACAAAAAGACAATCAAAACTGACTTCAGTAATGCGTGAAAATAAATAGTCTAACAGTAAATTGTATTTTTTTCTTCATTCTTACGGAAAGTTTGATGGAAAGTCGACGTTTGTTTTGTATTTTGCACAAAAGTTTGTGGTTCATTTCTATCCTACAGAAAAAAATATAAAACTTCAGATATCTCACAACGAGATGCAAACATACAAGGAAAAACCTTAAGAAAACCTCGAAGCAGGAAGTACGATGGTAAGAAAGACTTTCAGTCTTAATTTATGCCACATGAACTGATCAGGACAAAAGAAACACAATCCTCCATGTCCCAACGGGATCCGCAAGTTCACACAACAACCAACCAATAAACACGTTTAGATCCATCCAATAAAATAAAAATAAAAATCATCATTAAGAATGAAAGCCAAAAGGCCTGAAGTTATATTCCAGGTTTAGACATTAACTATGTAGTTTTACAGTTCAACTGTAGCGTAGTGCAGCTTTATGTCAGATTTAAAAGAACAGATTTAAATAACTGATAGAAAACTGTAATAAAGTGCATTGTAGCAAATATGAGCTGTGCATGCATCAAGGAGGAAACAAACACGACAAAAAACAACTGGAAGGATTAAAAAAGTCGTACAAAAACTTGTAGAAAAGTGGCCTGTTATCCAAGAGATCAATAAAACTCTGATATAATACCTATGTTCAAATAATAAACTTGTTTTTAGCAGCTAGTTGAAGTGAGGATGTCCAAACGCTGCCGGTTCATCCCCGAGAGAAACGGAGAGCAAAAAGGAACCGAACAAAACAACTGAACGAAGGTCAAAATGTCCAGAAATAAATAAAGTGGACCCTGATTCAGTCATAACAGGCGAAGCGGGTTCGCCTGGCCCGAAACGCCGCCGCCACTCCGGTTCCTCAGAACGCTTTTGAGGTGAAGCCGCCGTCATGGCCGCTGTCATGGCCGCCATCATGGCCACTGTCATGGCCGCCGCCGTGCCCTGAGGAGATCAGTGGAGCATTCTGGGACAGGAGACACAATAACAGGCGAGTCAGAGGAGCGCCAGGATGATTAACAACATCTTGTGTATGAACTAGGCCATTACAGTAATGGATGGAAAACCTGTTAGACGTTTTATTTACAGTAAAACAGCAGACAACGCCGTTACTTCTTAAAGAACAAAACTCAGAAAACGTTTCAAAGTCAGAGCTAGATCAGAGGACTTAAAAAAGTAAAATAAAAAATAAAACATGGAAATTTTACTAAAAATCTAAAGCAGGAAGCAGAAACATCAGAAGGTCTCAGACTGAACCGGTGGTCATTTCCAAAAACAAAACAAAGTTTGGTCACCTGGTTCACTTCCTTCAGGATGTTCTCATGTTTCATTGGATTGTTGGAGAATAAAATCATTTTTTGCCATAACACGGTCTTATACAAAAGTTTAAATTGCAGCACACAACACAAAGGACAACATCTTAACAGTTAGAATTTAAAGAGCAAAGAAAATCCTGTCCTAAGGAGAGGTCAAAGTGCAAATATGTGGTCAAATTCCATATATGGTCATTGAAGTTAACAGGAACTTTATACTGGAGAAGCAAAATCCTACAGAACATTTAAAAATGTTTTTTTTTTCCAAGAATAAACTAAAAAGGCTAATATTACAGTTTAGCATCACATGTTTCCATCTTGCAGGTTTACTTTCTAGAGACGAAACAGGAAGTTCAGTCAGAAGAAGCCTAACTAATGGGATTGGTTGAAATTCAGGTGAGTTGCAGTGATTGGTCAGAAAATAACAGGTGACTGAATATTACTGAAGATAACTTCATGAACCCTGAACTGGACTCTTCAGATGTCATTTGTTGTGATGAACGACGTGAGTTGATTTGGTCTCCATGACGACCAGCGTGTCAGAACCACAGAAGTTAGGATTACATTACAGATTACATAAAACCTGACCTCCATGTCAGGAAGGAGAAGAACCTGCAGTTCTTCAGGTTTTCTCAGCAGAACATCGTCTCAGTTCTGAGCAATGAGCTGATGCTGCCCCCTTGTGTTAACATGAGGAACTGCAGGGGCATCATGAGCATCATGAACTTTAAGAAGCTGAACCGTCAGCAGCCTGATTTTGAGGAAAACTAAATAAAGAAACTTCTGTGTGTTATCAGTGGAACAGATAAAAACAGAAAGAGGACAAACCTCCAAACCTCCATGGCCGCCGCACGTCTTCACTGTCATCTCTTGTCTTGTCTGGCTGCAGGTGGGAACGTTTTATTCTGGTTGGTTTCAAAAAAGAAGAGAAATATCAGAAATTAACTTTATGACATTTTTCAAAGCAGAACCAGATGAAAGTCATCAGTTCATTTACTGTATTCACTAAAAGCCGTGTGCTCAGTCAGTTACTGGCACTTTTTACACAACAGAGGAATTTCCTCTGCCAGCACCGACCTGTATGAAGCAGAACCTTTAAATGGACCCGGTTACAGGCGGTTCTAAGAACCGGACCAGCTGCAGTCAGTACAATGCTAACACACATAAATAACCTTCATATTAACAAATACAAATTAAAGTCAAAGACAAAATACATTAAAGTGACCATCAGGATCAGACTTCATCATTCAAACTGGATGGATGGATGGACGGATGGATGTTGGATGGACAGATGGATGGACGGACGGACGGACGGATGTTGGCTGTACGGATGCTCACCTTGTGCTCTGGACATCTCATGGAGAAGTTTTCTTCGTTGAGGACGGCGCCTGAGAGAGAATCAAGATGGAGGAAAGCTGAGCAGAACTGTTCACCACAACCAATCAATAAAGGTTTGATTCAATAATCAATAAATCAAACCTTTAAACACGGTTTACCTGACTGAATGGCACATGGGTAGTGATAATTCCTCAGGCAGCCCTTCTGGAAACATCCCATAATGGCACCAGGCTGATGACAGGTGGAGCAGATCTACAACCAATCAGATCAAAGATGCAACATAAAACCTGAACAAGCTGCAGGAATCCAGAGACGTTTAGATGGATCCTCAGAGTAATGATGGAAAACAAAGAGTGAGGAAAATATAAGTTAATCATAATCAATCACTTCCCCACAATATTCACCAATAATGTCTCAATGACATCACTTCCTGTTCCTGTGCAGCCCCAGTTTCTTACCACCATATTGGTTCCACTTCCACACCGACCCGTTTCCCTGACTGTCAGTCTGCAGAATTTCCCTCCATCACTGGGAGGTTTCTGCTGCTCCACCAGCAGTTTCAGCCTCACAGCAGCACTGCTGCTCTGTGTGGAGTCCATCCAAAGCTAAAGCTACAACCGATAACCAAACAGGAAGTCACTCACCGTTTCCTGTGCGATCTGGGCGGCCTCCTCCAGGCCGTACAGCTTTCCCCGGACTAGAAAGACGCCGGCAGACCAGATACCGCAGTCCTCGTGTATCCAGCACTCGCTTAGATAAAGAGGCACCTTAGTGGGAGAGACTTTCTCACTTCTGAGCAAAGTTTTATCAGTGCAGTCGTCCTCAGAGGAGTTCTGTAAATGGCCGTTGGAGAGTTTCTGCAGGTCGTCACTCTGATCAGTTCTGCGCGTCTGACAGTCTAGAGAAGCGCCGGCGGGGCAGTAGGGGCCGTGGAGGTCGCCGAGGCCCATGGTGTTGGCCGTCCATCCACACAGGCAGCAGAGCAGCTGGTCCGGACCGCCGCCGTCTGAGCTGGACCGACCCAGCTGGAAGCAGGACGTGCAGGGGACAAACCCAGACACAGATTTGGAGACGGTCTTCCATCCTTTGCTGCTGGGAATCGTCCCTTCGTCGTCCTGGTAGTTGACCACCCTGCACAGCTGCTGCTCCATGTGGACAAACGGGCAGAAGCTGGCAGGTTTTCTGTCCTTTTTATCCTTAGATTTTGCATATTTGAGCAGAATTTCAGGTTCTCTGGGAGAAAACAGCGCAGAAGGTCCGGTCTGTGGACGCCTTTTCCTTTTTCGCCTCGCAACCCGTTTTTTCCCAGCTGGGGTCTGACTGTCAGAAACCGTCTGTTGCTCCGCTGGGGGGATGCTGCAGATCGGCTTCTGCTTTGCTTTTTGAACGTTTTTAATTTTAGGAAGACTGAGAGTCTTTTTTCGTTTGTAATTTATTAGTTTTGTGAATTGAGCTTCCTTCGGAGGAGACTTCCTGTCAGTTTGGGCGTTCCCGTTGGATTCCTCTGAATGGCTGCTCGCTTTCTGTGGAAGGTTCGGCTGCGAGACGGATTCTTCGGAGCTGGAAAACTTCAGAGCGTACTCGATCAAGTCCTCAGAGTCACTGCTTTCGTTATAAATACCCACTGCGTCGTTTTTGACGCGTCTTCTCAAGCTGTGCCGTGACACGGAGCAGGTTAACCGAGGCATTTCTGACTCAGATTTTCTGACTCTGGAACTGCGCCGCACCTCTCTAGAAGACGCCTTTTCCCCCTCTCTCTTTATTTTAGGCGGACTTTTCTTGTAGCATTGCCTTTCCTTCTTATGGTTCGTGACAGAAACTTCAATGACGTCGCTGTCGTCACTTGAAGCATCCGCGACAGATTCACCAGGGTGTCCGTAAACGGTGTTGAGGTCTGAAAGGAGGACTACGGGTCTGGCATGGTGCACTGGAATGTCTACCGAGCTGTCCGACGAGTCCTCCGAGTACGAGCTGTCGGCACTCGGTGAGCTCATGGGCTGAGGTAGGAGATAGCAACCTCTTCCTTCATCCCACGAGGACATGGCAGGGGAAACGGGCTCCACGATGTGCCTCACGCTGTCCTGGATGAAAGAGCCACACAACAGAGGCTCCTTCGCGGAAGAAACCAGGAAGATAACGTCAGAGCCGCTGTCACTCTCTTCTGCGCCGCTGCTTTCGGGAACCGGATCCCCGCTTTGGTCGGTTCCGTAGTAACCACCGTGCCACAGGTTACCATGCGTTCTGCTGTGAAAAAGATCCAGACCCGGAGCCACAGTTGAGCTTATGTAGCTGCCCAGAGACTCTGGCCCCTGCTCCATGTCTCTGCAGCGGACAGGGACCCCCTGCTGGGAGAGCGGACTGTAGGAGGACGAGGATCTGTATGCTGAGGTACCGTCTGTGCTGCAGTTCGCCGGCCGTCTGTGGTACCACTCAGGCTTTTTAGCTAGGTCTGAGGCTTCGGTGCGGCTGCGAGTCAGCGGAGTGTAGCTCTTCGATAGGTCCATGGCCATGAGAGGTGGGTCCTGAGAAGACACGTCCATCACTGCAAAACAAGAGGACACCATTAAAAGGGTCAACAGTTGGTTTTACTGGATGCTCTATTTAGTGACACCGTAAATGGATATGAAGGATGAGGACAGAGTGAAAATACTGGAAAACATTTCTACATCGGTCTCGTCTTTCCAAATGAAATTCTTCCACAAGTTCTGCAGTTCACTCAGATGCAACAAGTTGTGTTGCCATATTGATTTTAGGGAGATTTCTCCTTCAATGTGTCTAATGCGCCAAACCACACAAACTAAGTTCAGAATCTTATCTATGGCCATGAGATCACAGCCGAAAAACAAAATCCTGGATACAAGCGGCCAAAGTGCTCATCCTCCGTTGGGTGGCTGGACTCCGCCTTAGAGAAAGGATGAAGGCCCCCACACACCCAAGCGTACGTCACGCCGCGAAGTGAGGCAGACTCAATGTGGACGTACAGGAACCAGCTGGTGTTCACATCACACCGTTTGTCTGCGACACCAACCTGATAATATTGAGAGTTGGATCAGTCAGTCTCAAGGAGGCTCCCCAACCAGACAGCCCTTTGTGCCGCGCCGCCTGGTTATGACGTTCCTTCAGGTCTCTTACACCCAGCAGCTAACTGCTCAACTTTCTCCATGTTGGGTCCTGTCTGGCTGATCTTTGACCTCTGCAGCTCTTGTGCCGAATGCCTCTTCCTGTGCTGCCATGATCAATGCTTCAGTCTGTCTTTCCGTCCAGCCCTCTCGTTGCCATAAGCCACATCGTAGGCGGAGTATTTCTCTCCCAGGAAGGTTTCTCCTGGTCATTCTCTGGCACATTAAGTTGTTGCTGCTTTTACTGAGTAGCTCATCATGTGGGCCCATCTTCCCAATTTAAAGATTTCTGCTGTTTTATTCGGTAAGGTGGTTCTAATGGTCACTGGATCTGCACCTCCATTCTTCCTCTTAGCATGCACAAGGTGCTAGACGATGGTGAAACCTTCAATGCATTGCACGCAACTTCCTTGTCATGATATCACTTTTTTTAAATTTCAACAGAAGCAATATTGCATGTTTTTTCTTCCACTCAACTTTCTCCTAACAACCAGCTTCTTTAGCAACAACCTCTTGTGACTGCGCCTGTCACAATAGCAAATTTTTCTGGACAATTAACTGTCTCAGAAGTTATTTCAATCAACGATAATATTGTTATTTTGAGATCATTTCCAAGTACCGTATTTTTCTCTACTTTTTGAACCAGGCGGCTTGTAGCCCGGTGCGGCTTTTCTGTGGATTTTTCTTTAACCGCCAGGGGGCTCTTCAGCAGGAAGTGAATCATTGGAAGTCAAAATTGGAAATCAAAGAAGAAAGCGCTGATTTTCATCCAGAACAAGCTTATGCTAGCAGAAGCACTTTCTTTAAACTCATATGATGCAGCTTCTAAGTTGAGGGTTATGATCGGCGGCCCAGGAGGGAAATGGAGCCGCTGCAGTAAAACTCAGCGACTTTTATTATACAGTTTTTGGTAGAAAGAGAAAAACAGTAAATTATGCAAATGGCAATTATTGAGTTCGTTTTAATTGATCATGTGATTAATTATTCTATTGCTTATTGCAACAGGCCTAATCGTGACTTGCCTTTCTTGTGGATGACTGTTAATGACTGGACAGCTGTTAAATCTTCCTCTTCCACATCATAATATTTTTGTATTTAAAAAAATGTAATTACAATATTACTCTAATTTTCTGAGAAACTTCCTTTCCGGGTTTTTGTTATAGTAAAATCGACATATGAATTATTTCTCCTCATATAATCACATATACCGTTACATGAATGTAGTGGTAAAGAAATATACATATTTCTACACAAATAGTTTCAAGGTAGAAAGTTCCGGTTGGGTAAAGTGGGCGTGGTGTATAAGAAGCCGCTGCGTGACGGGAATCACGTGGGACCGCGGAGGAAGATGGCAGCACGCTAAGAGAGCTCCGGAAACCGACAATTTTCTTTCACATTTATCTGGAATATACACCTCAATTTACCCGGATATAAATACTTCTGTCAAGCTAAATCCTACAGTCTTTCTAAAAAGTCAGATATTAATAATTTACCGACGAAATGTCAAGCAACAACAGAGCTAACTTTTTCAAAGGTGCAGCAACGAGAAGCAAGCTAGCAGCAGGACCTGAAAGCACTTCCGCTAACCCGCTAACAGAATCAAGCTGCACTGAAGGGAAACATACTGACTCCAACTTCATGGAAGAAATACGAAAATGAGCGCAACACTACAAACTGTTGCAGCAGATGTTGTCTCGATTAAAGAAACAACTAAAGAGCTTAAAGACTCCGTGGAAAATATCCCAATTAGGCTGGGCGAGGTTGAACAGCGGATGTCCGACATTGAGGACACAAGAGCTCAAATGGAGAAACGTGGAGGTTTGTGACAAGAAACTGGCGACTCTGTGGGAACGAGTCGAAGACTTGGAGAACCGCAGTCGGAGGAACAATGTAAGAATGGTGGGACTGAAAGAAGAAAGAGGAAACATGCGTCAATATGTGAAAAGGATTATTGCTCAAGGGTTCGGCCTCACGGGCAGCGAGTTAGTAGTGGAGCGGGCCCACCGTTCACTGGCGCCCACCGTTCACTGGCGCCCACCGTTCTCTGGCGCCAAACCAGATGTTAATAAATCACCCCGAACCATCCTGATACGGTTCTGACGCTCATCGGGCCGGGACAAGGTGCTACAGATGGCCAAAGAAAAACGTGGGCTGGAGTGGGAAGGCTGCAAATGATCTTTCTTTGAGGACCTGCTGAAGGAGCTAGTGGAGAAAAGGAGAGCTTTCAACACCGTAAAGAAATGTCTCCGGGAAATGGAGGTGAAACACCGGCTGCTGTTCCCAGCAACGATCATCTTCACCTGGAAGGGAGAAAGGAAAACTTTCCGGGACAATTCAGAGGCTGGAAGGTTCCTGCAACAAGCTAAGTGAAAGGCAAAGTTATTATCTGAGGTGTATATTTATCAAAAATAGTTTGTAAAATTTAAGTCGGTTGTGTGTTTCGGGGTTCGGATGGCTGTGTTGCCCAAGGACAAATTTCAAGGCGTCTCACGGACCACATTTAAATAGAGGGGCTAAGAAAAGGACTGGAAGCGGCAGCATGTTCTGTGTTGCTTTTCTTTTCTTTTTTCTGCACCAGGTCAGTGTATTTTAGTTTGTGCATGTTGTTAGTATTAGTTATTATGCTGTTGTGTATGTACCTCGTTAAGTGGCAGATCAAATCAGCAAAGTGTATCAAATAGCAAAAGATGTCTAAGGGATATATTAACATAATTTTATGGAATATTAATGGATGTGGGCACCCAATTAAAAGACAAAAAGTTTTGACTTACCTAAAATCCAAGGGTGCTGATATTGCATTCATCCAAGAATCACATATAATTGGGGATGAAGAAGCTGCTAAGTTCAAAAGAGGCTGGGTGGGTCAAGTGTACCACAGCTCATTTTCAAGCAAACCAAACCGTGTAATGATCCTTGTTAATAAAAACATAAGTTTTGTTAAGCTTAAGCAACATAATGATAAGGAAGGGCGCTTCATATGTGTTGAAGCCTTGCTGAACGGAACTAGGACTGTCCTCTGCAACATTTATGCTCCTAATCAGGAAGAACCCGACTTCTTTCATGACGTTAATAGCATAAACACCGAGGGCCAGATTATTCTGGGGGGCGATTTCAACCAGGTGATGGATGGATTTATTGATAAAAGCACGCCAAGGGGGAAACCAGCACCCAAGGACTGGGCTGCAATCCAAATGCTGGCACAGGACTGGAATCTGGTTGATATATGGAGACTGGTAAACCCAGGAGAGAGAGAATATACTTTTTACTCTCACAGTCATAAAATATATTCTATATTTTATATAAATATATTCTATATTGACTTTTTCTTAATATCTAATAAGCTAGTGGAGTCCGTAATGGGCTGTGAAATAGGAACAATTATCATAAGTGACCATGGTATGGTGGAGTTACATATAGACTTCAATGTGGAAAAAGAAAGGAGAGGACGTTGGAGACTTAATACTATGCTACTTCACAATGAGGCATTTAGTAACTCTATTCTGGAGGATCTTCATTTTTTTCTCCAAGTAAATATTGGTTCCACGGATAATATAGCCTCTGTGTGGGAAGCGTCCAAAGCATCGATACGGGGAAAATTCATTGCATATGCATCAAAAATTAAAAAAGAAAATAATGGGAAAGAAAAAACATTGGAAAAAGAAATTTGTTTGTTAGAGAAAAAATAGCACAGAATTACTCAAATCATCTATATCAAACACTTTGTAATCTTAAATATCAGTTACATGATTTATATAATAAAAAAGCTGAATATGCCTTATTTAGACTTAAAATTAAATATTATGAAGGTGGAGAAAAAAGTGGGAAATTATTAGCGAGACAACTTAAACTCTAATAACATTCCTCTAATTAAAAAAGATGGTAAAACATTCACTGCAGTCACAGAAATAAATGGGATTTTTGAAGAATTTTATAAAAACTTTTACACATCCACTAACAAACCTGACACGGAGGAAATGAATGTTTTTTTCTCATCACTGAAGCTGGCCACCATCTCCAACAAGAAAAGAGAACAATTGGATTCTCCTATCACTTTAGAAGAAATCAAAGCTACGATCTTGTCTATGAAACCTGGGAAATCGCCGGGCCTGGATGGCTTTCCAGTTGAATATTATAAGAAATATATTGACACCATTGCCCCATTACTGCATGATGTATATGGAGAAGCCTTTGAGTCAGGCTCTCTACCTGGTACTCTCAATGGCTCTGATATCACTTATTCCTAAAAAGGACAGAGATGTTTCAGATCCATCTAACTCCAGAGCCATTAGCCTCATAGGAGCAGATTGCAAAATATTAACAAAAACACTAGAAAAAGTACTTCCAGATATTATAAATGAAGATCAGGTAGGCTTTATTAAGAACAGGTCTGCAGTCGATAATATGGGAAGACTTGCTCATCTAATACATTTGAATCACCCTAACACAATCTCTGTTGCATCATTCTCTTTAGATGCTGAAAAAGCCTTCGACCGCGTGGAATGGGACTTTCTCAAAACAACACTTTTGAAATTTGGATTTGGATCTGTGTTCTGCAAATGGGTAGAAATGTTATATTCCAAACCAAAAGCAGCAGTTATGACGAATGGTCAATTATCCACATTTTTTCATCTTTCCAGAGGGACAAGACAAGGCTGTGCCTTATCCCCATTGCTTTTCACGCTGGTTGTAGAACCATTGGCAGTAGCGATAAGAGTCAATCCAAGAATCAAAGGAATTTATGCAGGAGGAAAAGAGCACAAGTTGCTTATGTATGCAGATGACATCTTAGCTGTTATAGCAGATCCAACCGTCTCTGTTCCAGCTCTACTACAGTGTGTTGAATTATATTCAAAATTTTCAGGATACAAGATCAACTGGAACAAATCCGAGTGTATGCCCATATCACAAGCATGTCACTCAAATGAAATTACACAACTTTAAATGGTTCCCTTGGGTATGAAATATCTGGGTGTACGACTCCATCCGAATCTAGAGGAAATAATGCTACTGAATATGGAACCGCTTCTTCAGAAAATAAAAACTAATCTTAATAAATGGGCAAAATTGAAGCTTTCTTTATGGGGAAAGGTGAGTGTAATAAAAATGGTGATAGCCCCATTGTTTAATTATGTGTCCATGATGGTGCCTGTTGACATCCCATCACAGGTATACAAACAATACGAGACTTATGGAAAGGACTTCCTTTGGGACAAAAAGAAAGATTTAGTAAATAAAACCATTTACAATTTAGCTTAAATTTTATCTACTCAATTTAAATACTTAATGTTTGTATGGTTTTACGTTTATTTTTTATTTTCTAAATTTTTTATTTTAAATAAAGACTACATGTTTTCAGGTTAATGATGTTTAAAAAGTCAGCAATGTTTTTAACAGGGAGGCCTGGTTAGTAGCTTTCCCGGTACCAGCTGCGTAAAAACGGTCAGTTACGGTTAGTGACGTCGGTCAGCTCACCCTTCAGGCGGCGGCGGTTTGGACGGACCGACCCGGTCCGAACACGGCGGGTTCCCGATGACACCTTCCCTGGAAGCAGGTCGAGTAGCGGGGTTAGCCAACACGCCTCTCCGGGCCCATCATCACCATCATCTGGACTGGATGTAAACAAAAGCGGCGGCCGCCCCAGTTCATGCTAGCCAGGCGGCCGGGAGGACGCTACCACGCCAGGCGGCTCCCGAACCGAGCCGAACCCGCTTTCATTCTCACCGAACTGGTTCCAGCAGCTACTATCGCCTCTGATTGCAGTTGGGATTTTCAAGTTGTCATCATGGACACCATATTCCAACAGAGTCAATCAGCGGTTTTATGTCCGACACACCGGAAGAGACGCGCGCTCCTTCAAAATAAAATCTTTGAGGGAACGGATTATATTTTATACATTATATTTATTATTTGCTAATATTTATTTAAAAATTATTCAATAGCGATTAATTTAACAAAGAACTTATTTTTTGCTACATTTGACTACCGCAGTGGTTTTAAGATCAGAATAGAAGAAACTAGGAGATATACTCTTAAATGAATATTATCATCTTAATAATAAATGGATATGTTGTGAAAAATTATGAAATTATACTAATCTTTTTTTATAAAACCAGAGTAAAAAGGATATTGACAGCAGAAGATGTTCCAATATTTTTAATATCTATTATGAAAAGTGGAAAAGTCATCCTCTCTCCCTCTTATGTGCAGTTTGAGGATGAATTTGAAACCTTTTGCTTACAAAAAATAAATATATTTTAATGCAAATAAATTGCAACATAAACTCTGTTTTCTTTTGACTAAATAAATCAGAAAGTAATATGTATTTTTAGGACAGATTCAGTCATTTGATTGTTGAATTTCCCAGAGTTTCCAGTGTAAAGCTGGTTTCTGGCAGCATCATGCTGGTTTTAGGTGTGGTTGTGATAACCAAATAAAAAGGGGTGCCATATCTGTGCAGCGAGAGATTGTTTGAGACTTCATGAATGTTTGAGACAAGTAAAAAATGAAAGAAGAGATAAACAGCGGTCAGATTTCGCCCCAGCGCCACATGGTGCGTTTTTAAACTGGACCGCAGCCTGGCGCCCAGGAAACGGCGCCCGGTGCGAGAGGAGGAAGGAAGACGCTCCCGCTGAGATCTGGAACTTATTTTTCTTTTTGCGGGTTTTTGGTTTTTTCTCATCTCTTTTGGGGCTTTTGTCGTTTTGGATTTTTCATTTTGGATTGAAATTGGGGAATATTTTCAGGACGTGGTTTTTTGAGTATATGGGACTCTATCGTGGACAACACTCTGATCAAAATGAAATGAATTTTTGGGACAGTTCTTTTTTTAGCTGACATAATCTGAGTGATTTAAATATATCCTTGTATTATTTTTGAGGGATTTTGGTTCCTGCTCTGCTATTTGTCAAAATAACTTGTTTCTTAGTATTATGTTTGTTTTTTTAAATAATTTATTGTTGCTAAAAATCAACAAATTCCATATTAAGTGTTAGGATATTTATTTTCTTATTAAATTAATTTGTGTGACACATTTAATCCCCTCGATGTTCTGCTTTAAACTGAACTTTACAAAATAATCACCCAAACTGAAACATTTACTGAAAAGCCAAATTTATCTCTAAATGTGGCTTCAGCCTGTAAGACATATTTAATAAGAAATGAAAACTGATGTTTTTTTAACTGTAATTACTGTAATTATTTTAATTACAGTAAAATAAACAACTTGGAGGCCCAAAACTATATTTTTAAATTAACACAAACAAAAGTGTTTATTGAGTGCATTCAGTAGAAACAATGTTTTAAAGTTATAAAAATACATTAAAGTAAATGAGTTATACTTAAAAAAATAGTTACTTTAAAGAAATGTTTCGCTCATATAAAATATGACACAGAGATGAAGCTCTGTTGTGTTAATAGGTCGTCCTGGAGGTCAGGCTGAAGGTCGTCCTGGATGTCAGAAGGTCGTCCTGGAGGTCAGGCTGAACCCAGCGCCCGGTGCGCCAGCCTCAGGTTCTCCCTCAGCTCCTCAGGTACTTCTGTGCTGCGTTCCTCTGGTCCTGCGTTGAAACAGAAATCTTTTTTTTTTTTTTTGTGGGCTCTAGTATCCCTTATATGAAGCAGGCTGACCGGAAAGGGGGAAGGAAAGGGGGGAAGACATGTGGCAAATATCGCCGGGTCCGGGAATCGAACCCACGACGGCCTCGTCGAGGACTCGAGGCCTCCAAACGTGGGTCGCGCTGACCGCTATGCCACCGCAGCACGCCCTGATCGTAGGTTTTTTTAACCAAACTCTGTAGCGTGCGGGACGCCGACCTTCACCGCCGCCTGCAGCTCGTCCTTCAGAGACGCCACTTCCTGTTTCAGACTCTGGACCTCGGCCTCCTGAACTCGCAGCGTGACCTGGACAGGAAGGAGATCCAGATGGTTCTGTTTGATCTCAGACCAACACCAGGCAGAACGACCACAGTGACAGGAAAATATATTTTTACAGCGTCTCTGATCAGCACTTTATTAAATCTTACCACAAAATCTCAACTGGATTTAGTTCTGGACTTTGACTAGGCCATTCTGATACATGAATATTCTTTCCTCTAAACCAGGAGCGTCCAAACTTTGTTTCACAGGCCAAGAAAATGAAACTAAAACTAAAATCAAGCAAATAAAGGTGCAAATTTTGTGTTTGTTTTTTATGGGAAATGAATTTTATTTATTGATCCAGAACTAAAAAATGATTTTGTCAGGGTGTGCTGTGGTGGCGCAGGGGTTAAGCACAACCCACATATAGAGGCCTTAGTCCTCCACACGGCTGTCGCAGGTTCAATTCCCGACCTGGCGACCTCAACCGCATGTCTTCCCCCTTCTCTCATTACCCACTTTCCTGTCAATTCACTGTCAAATAAAGGTCACTAGAGCCAATAACATCTTTAAAAAAAAAAGATTTTGTACATTTGCTGAATTAAAATGATGTCTAGTTTTTAAATTCTTTTGGAGACGATTGAACAAATTCATAACAACAGGATCTGACCTCCCTGACCTTCTGACCCCCTTTAGTTATCCACCACATCAACTCCCTGACCTCCTGACCCCTGACCCGGCTCACCTCCTGACCCCTGACCAGGCTCACCTCCTGACCCCTGACCCGGCTCACCTCCTGACCCCTGACCAGGCTCACCTCCTGACCCCTGACCAGGCTCACCTCCTGACCCCTGACCCGGCTCACCTCCACCTCGTAGCCGTCCCCGGTCTGGCCGCGCGGCGGCTGCTCCTGCTGGGCCACAGAACACAGTCTGGTGATCTCCGCCGCCAGGTGACGGCTCAGCTCCTGGACACCAGAAAAACATGATTGTTTTTTAAATTATGAGAAAATAACCATAAGGAATAACCTCCAGAATGGAGCTGCTGTAAAATTCTGATGGAGTTATTAATATCTCGTCATGTTGACTGAAATCATCTCCAAGTTCTGCTGCTGATAATTTGATGCTGATGTTAAATATGAAATATTCCCTTATTGGTAAAACTGATACTAAAGTAGAACTTCACAAGACTATTAAATTATTAATCATTTATTATTAAATTATTTCTTTATTCTCGTAATATTATGACTTTTTTCTTGTATTATTGCAATTATTCAGATAATATGACTATTCTCACGTGACTTTCTTCTCATCATTTTAAAATAATCTCCTAGTCTGGCCCTAACATAATTTTACCAGTAGATTATTTCTCCACCAATCAGAGGTGGAGCTTCTCTGACCTGAAGACGTCCAGTTTTTACCAGAAGGTTCAGGAGTTTTTCATGCTTTTACTTCCAGTGAGCGGCTGAGTCCAGTCACCTGGTTGCGGCTCCGCAGGGCCCGGTTCTCCTGCCGACACTGACCCAAGGCCTTCCTCTCGGCCTCCACAGCCTGGACCAGGTGTCTGTTCTCCAGACACTTGATGGAGAACTGCTGGGACAAAACGTCCAGCTCCAGCTGGAAGGAGGCCAGCTCCTCCCTGGAAACACACACACACACCCATTAACACTCAGGTTCACACACTCCGCCGCAAAATTCAAAAACTTCAAGGCAACTTTTCAAACTTTTCCAGCAACAAAACAGTTTGGAGATAAAACAATACAGATTAACTAAAGAAGACAGTTTTAACTCACCATCAGATGATCATTTATTGCTGTTATTAATAATATCTTCTATATTCCAAGTTAAAATAAAGTTTAACAAAACGTGATGTTTAGAAACACCCTGTTCACCTGACTGGGCCAAGAAAATTACAAAAAATCTCTAAAAAAACCTCCTTGACATTTTCTGGCTTTCAGCAAATAGAAATAATTTTAGGTCATTCTAACAGACCTGAACATAAAGGTTTGGTTTGATTTAACTTCAGACACTGAGAACAAAAATCATAGTTCATTTTATTATCTTTACAAATCTTTATTTATCTGCCTTCAACTGTAAATAATGTTTCTCAAATTTAGGCTTTTAATCAAATGTTACATTATAATTTATCACAAAACTGAGCCTGAAACCCGAAACCCTGGACCTGTTCTTCACAATTACAGGTTTAGGTTTATGAAGAAACAGTTTAAAATCTGCTGAAATACAGCAGCAGTTTATTTTTCCTAAACGTTACATGGAATAATACCAGATCATTTCTTAGCTGAAGGATAAAAATCTCTGCGTTTTTCTGATAATCGTGTTTTTTACTGAAAATCCCTCCATCTGTCTTTGGTTAGAAGGAAGGAGGTTGAACGTTTCCAGGAAGTCATGAGAACGTTTCTGCAGGCGAATGCGACCTGAACCCGACCGGCCCGGCTCACCTACCTGTGGATCTCCTCCAGCTGCGAGTTTCTGTTGCAGTTCTCTGATTGGCTCCTCCTCTGGATCTCCGTCTGCAGCTCGGCGCGGTGGGCCTTCTTGATGGCTTCGATCGCTGAACAAACAGGAAGTGGAGGCGGGTCAATTTGGAGCAGATTCTGTTGGTCAGACTCCAGTCCAGAGGAACTAAAGTTACCAATGTAACTATGTTTATATGAATCCCAGCCAATAGGCTGCAGGCCTCTGATTGGTCAGCCGATCTCTTGGTGACTCTTGGTGTTACTACTAGAGCAGCACATGCACAAGGGAATATTCAGTGCTGCCCTCTGGTGGTCAGTAGAGACAGCAGAACTCACCGGTCGCAGTAGCAGCGCTCTCCTCCTCCAACAGTCTGTCTCTCTCCACCAGGAGGCACTGCACCTCCTGCTGGTGCAGGCGCTGCAGCTCCTCTACCACCCCCAGATGACAGGTCTCCATGGTGATGAAGGCGCGCTCACAGGAGGCCTGCAAAACACACACACACACACTCCAGTTCAGTTCAAAATGGTTTCAGAGAAATCAGCTGACACAATCCAGTGACTACAGAAACCCAATCAGCTGATGATGTCACAGATTTTACAGGAAGTGAAGGTAAAACGTGCAGCAGTGGCGCCCCCTACCTTCAGCTGAGCGACCTCCTGCCGGTGCTGCTCCTGCATTCGCCTCAGCTCCTCCTGCAGCGTCTCCCCTTCGGCTCGGAGGTCAGAGCTTTGCTGCGTCTCCTGCGGCCTCATCAGAGGAGTTTCATTCTGCTCCAGGTGCAGCATTTCCTCTGAGCCCTCTGCTGTTGACCTCTGACCTCCATCAGTCTGGCAGCTGATGCTCACCTGGGCATCCTCTGTGGTCCACGTGTCCTCCGGTCCGGTGTTCAGCTCCTGGATCTCCTCCATGCCGCCGCTGCAGCTGGAACAGACTCTCCTCTGGTATCTGGACCGCAGCCTGCTGAGCCGAACGCAGCAGAATGCGTCCGCCGCTGCAGACGATGCGAGGTGGGAAGAGGAGAGTTTGTCTGCGGCGGATTGCAGGCGGTCGCATGCGGCGCTGCGGCCGGAGGCAGCGAGGCGGTTCAGACACGATATTCTGCTCAGAGTGATGCCTCTCAGCTCATCAGTAAATCTGCGGTTCTCTGAAACTCTTCCCCACACGAAGCTCTCCTCTTCCTCCTCCTCCTCTTCCTCAGGGTGCAGCAGCGCATGGCCGGCCTGCTCCAGCTGCTCTCCTATTGGCTGCTGCAACCGGGCCGGGTCGCTCTTCATCTTGTTCAGGTCAGATTTCCAGAACTCTTCCTCCTCTTCCTCTCTGAGGTCCAAACCGTCGATGACCTCCAGCAGCTGCGCCAACGCCTGCAGCCTCATCCCCGCTCCTGCTGTCACTTCCTGGATGTTTTCTTCAGCAGAAACGGCCTGGTTCTGGTTCTGGTTCTGGTCCGGTTTCTCCTCAGTGACGTCTTCAACTGTTGTTTCCTTCAGCTCCGTGTTTTCCTGCTCTGGTTTCCTGCAGGTCCGTTCCGACTGCTCCAGCTGCAGTTCTGGTCCGTTTGGTTCTGCTGAGTGTTTGAGCCGCAGCAGAACCTCCAGTGAGGCCGACAGCAGCTCCTGGTTCCAGCGGAGCGGCTCGTTGTAGCAGCGGCCCAACTCGGCCCTCAGCCGGTCAATCTCCCGGTCCGCCTCGGTCAGCTGGTCCAGCATCTCCTGGTTGTGCTGGTCCAGAGCTCGGTTCTGGCTGCTGAGCAGCGCCACCTCCTGGGTCAAACTCTTTACTGCAGCGTGGATGTCCGGGTCTCTCCAGTCAGCCTGAGGCGCCCCCTGCTGGCCGCCTGCTGCAGCTGCAGCTAAGACCAAACCGTCTGTTTCTGCTGAATCTCCGACTGGGAGGCGTATCCAGATGCCGGACAGACATGCAGCCGACGAGGAGTTGCTGCGCTGCTGCAGCAGGTCTTTGCGCTGCTGCAGCAGGTCTCTGAACAGCCACCCAGAGTCATTCAGCAGAGTCAAGCTCCCGTCTGCAGGGTGGAAAATCGGGTCGAATGGAACCAGAAGGTCCATCTGGAGAAAATCATGCGAAAGGAAAAACTTCGCATCAGCATCGCTGCATTTATTTCATGTTTTTACGTTAATCTGCAGAAAATGTAAAACTTTGATCCAATCTGGATATAAATTATTCACTTCAGTTTAACTTTTCCACATTTATTCACATTAAATGATTCCTTGGATGTTGGCAGAGATCAGCTCTTAAAAACAATACCAGCTTTTCATGTAAAGAATTCATTATGTATTCTTTTTTTAAATAACTTTTTTATCTGGGTAAATCAAAACAAACATGCTAGCATAGCGCTAGCGCCAGCTGGAGAAATGACTTGTGTTTTTTTACAAAATCCTCCAACAGTTAAAATATCGTAGCTTCATAACGTAAATTTTAGCTTCAATCGTGGATTAAATAATATTTTTACTCCGAGATGAACTGAGTTCTGTGGTTCAAACTTGACAGACAGCAGCAGGTTTTGGATAAACGTTAGCAAGGCGCTGCGTCCACAGACCTGCTCCGGACAGAATCTGGCAGCTCTGAGGCGATCTTCCAGCTGGAGTCTGCGACGCTCCAAACCCGCCAGCTGGGCCTTCAGGTCATCGACCTCCAACAGGAGAAAGGAAGGAAGAGTCAAACAGCAGGAATGAAATCTGCAGATCCAAACTGTTGTTTCAATCCAGAGGAAAACTGACAGAATCTCACCAAGTAGTTCTGACCTGTTCTGTTGAAAACATCTCCTGAAATAAGATGAAACTGACTTAAAAGTAATTTATCAGCAAGAAGTGGGAACCTTTTTTAAATTAAATAATTCCTTAATTTTAATGAAAACAAACTAGTTCCACATTTCTCATAACATGGAACAAATAAATGAAATAATCTGCCAGTAGATTTAAAACTTTTTATCAATATTAAGAAATTATTGACTTAAAATAAGCTCCTGCATCTGCCTGAAAAGTTATTTGTTAGTTTTGTTTTATTTCAGGTCTTATAAGACATCTGCATGCAGCATCTGCAGCACCTGCAGCACCTACAGCACCTACAGCACCTGCAGCGCCGCATCGCGTCCCTCACCAGCGTCCTGCAGTCCTGCAGCAGCGTCTCCGTCTCCAGAGCGTCTCTGGACTCGGTGGGCAGCGCCACCGTCCTCTCTGGTCTCAGCGCCGTCCTCTCCACCTGCCTCCAGCACTTTGCGATCCGCTCCTCCATCTTCAGCTGGGACTGGGGGCTCAGAGGTCGCGTGGTGCCGCCCTGCGGCCCGCCCCGCCCCGGAGGGAAGCCCAGCAGGCTCTCGTAGCGCCGCCTCCTCTCCTCCCGCCGCTTGAGCCTCTCCAGGTCGCCCAGCTCCAGGTAGGACGCAACTCCGTCCAGTCGGGCTTTGGCGCCGACCCCGGACTGGTCCGACTCGCTGCTGGAGGCGGGGCCTGGGAGTCTGGGGGCGTGGCAGGAGGCGGAGTCCTGCGCCACGTACGGTCCGACCTCAGCTGGGCTGCAGGTGAGGCGGCGGCCAGGTAAGCTGGGAACACAGAGGAGAACCGAACTGAACACCCCAAACAAACAAACACTAAAACATCAGCAGAGACGTGCAGCGTCCGGACGGATCATTGATCATGTCGGGTTCCCCAAAACAAGCAGAACCAGAACCAGAGAGATTCGTTCAGGGGTCGTGAATCTGACCCATTAATTCATTGTTTCCATGTGAAACTGATCTTATCCACTCTAAAGGGTTTTGCTCTGATCTGAACATCCATTCAGAGTGAGTGAGAAAAATATTTAAAAACTAAACAACGCTCACCTGGCCACGTCGGGCGCGTCGGCCGGATTGACGTTCTTCATCAGCGCTTGGATCCAGTTCCTGCGTATTCCTGCCGTCATGGCGGACAGCGTGAAGACGGACGGCCTTCTGGGTCTGAAACATCCAGAGGAAACGGTTTCTGCCTGCAGCAGGTGCAGCTGCAGAACCTCAGAGTCTTACGTGGATCTGGAAGCCGTAGTTTCTCTGGACCTGATATTCAGACACACTGTAGAACTTCGACAGGTCGATTTCTCCGTCCGGGTCTGAAGCCTGGAACCAGAACAGAGTTTTAACCTGACATGTCATGAACTGCTGCAGCTTTCTGCTCTGACCAACGAACCTCCTCAGCTGACGAGTCTCTGTAGAACCTCAGGCTGGCCGTCGACAGAACAAACCAATATTTCCTCCACTAGGGGGCAGCACAGACGAGCAAGAAGCTCCATGATGGTGGAAACTTTCACATCAGCATCAATCTGAACATTTCTGTCTGGGTTTTTTACCTCGTCGTCTTCATCCAGCTTCATCATCCAGCCTTTCTTAAAGTTCAGCAGAACTGGCTGTAAAAATTAAAAACTGATTTTAAAGGTGACCTGTCATAAAAAACTGAAGAACGAACAAAACACCGACAGCAAAAACTCCTCAGAGTTTCTGGTTGTTTTTCCGTTTGAAAAATTTAAACATTATTTTTCCATTCCTTCAACAGCTAAAAACAAAGTTTGGAAATTAGCACTTATATCATTTATGGTGTGAAGCACTTTGGTTGTGGTAAATGTGATACATAAATAAACTTTGACTTGATTTCTTAACAAAAACAAGAATAAAACCATAAAGAGGCAAAACAAATGAGCAAATAACCAAACAAAAGAGGAAAGTTAGTTTTTAAGACACATTAAAAGGATATTAGACTTTTCTTTGCCCCTCCAGGGGGTCTTTTGTGGGCTCTAGTGCCCCTTATATGAAAGTAGGCTGACAGGAAACGGGGGGAAGACATGCGGCAAATATCGGCAGGTCGGGGAATCGAACCCGCAACGGCCGCGTCGAGGACTCAAGGCCTCCAAACGTGGTCACGCTATCCCCTATGCCACCGCAGCACGCCCTATAAGACATTTTTAATAAATTGTGATTAAGGTGAGATGATGGAGAAGGGAACTGGCAGAAATGACCTCGGCTGCAGAGGAAGGAGGAAATGAAGACGTGATGATTAAAGTTTCAGGTTCTGGAGGTTAGAATGATGAATTCATCCAGACCAGCCGCTACAACCAGAGCTAACATTTCTCCCTCAGAGACACAAACAGTTCTTATGAGCTCAGCTGACCGTCATGGCCGCCACGGCGCCGTCCGCTGTCCGGCGGTCCAGAGACCAGGTTCTGCTCTGAGGCGCGGGAACGCTGAGCAGGCTCCCGTCTCCTGTCGACCGCAGTTTCTGCACAAAGAGGAAACAAGATTCAGCAGATAAAAATCACATTTTCCCTTCAAAACCAGAATATAATGGAGATAAAGAGCGATTTTACAGGAACCGGGTCGTTTTCAGGGCGTTTTAGTAAAAAACCAAAGGAAGAAATGGAGGAAGCAGATTATCCCCAAAGAGAGACAGAACAGAAAGAAATCAGTTTGTTTCAGTTACGCCTTCCAAGAAATTTATAGAAACTTCAGATTAGTCAAAAACAGTTCATTGAATTAATTACAGAATCTGGAATTGATTAATTGAAATTATTTGTATTTTAATCAATCAAGTTTATGTGTAAAGCACATTTCAGCAACAAAGCAGCTACAGGTGCTTTACACATAACTTAATAGAAAAATAGTGACAAAGTAGCTGTAAGGTTTTGAAGGGTTTGGAATCACGACGCAGTAAAAACAAGAACCAGTCAGGAACTGGGACGTTCTAACTAAGTTGGATTATAAGTTACTTTATTAGTTACATTCAGCAGCCATGTTTAAAGTTAACTTCTTTAACTAGTCCATTTTCTCTAGTCACAGCTCTCGGTGTTTCTTCAAATTTAAAAACTATCTAATATTTTTCAATTACTGTAGATAGTTCGATAGTTTGGAAAACTACTACTATTATTATTATTATTATTATTATTATTATTATTATTATTATGAAGACTCTATTCAGATGTTATAAGTTTATTTAGTAGAAGAGTTCAATTCAAGAATACTATACTGATCCCAAAGAGAAATGAAATATTGTTGTAATTCATATTAATTCAAAATGAGTTATTGTAGATGCTGATGGCTGTGGACAGGAAGGATCTCCTGTAGAGGTCTGTATTACAGCAAAGTTAAAGAAACCTCTGACTGAAGATGCTCTGTTTCTATGAACAGGATGGTGGTCCCTAATATTCCTCATTTTATGAACAATCCTTTCCAGTACAAGTTTATAATAAATATTAATTTATATTAGTTCACATAAGAAATGTAAGTACAGATAGAAATTTGTTTGAAAGTTAATATTTTTAATTTTTGTGTCATTTTATTTAATAAATTGTGATCTCTGCATCATCAATCAGCTGGTGTCCAATCTGGGATCAAATGGTCGTGCCTGGATTCACCACCAGGGGGCTTTCACCTCCAGAAAGGTTCAAAAATCACCCTGGTTTTTCTGTCTCCTGTTTTCCAGGTGAAGCAGCAGCACAGAGGAAACAAACAACCTCGATATCTTCATCTTTAGCAACACAAACTCTAAATAAAGATGAATTTCCAGATAGAAAACGTGAATTTCTCTCATCCCTCCAAGGTTTCCTGTGGAAAACCAGCAGCAACACAGGAAAGCAACATAAGCAATATAATTAACTTTAATCTGATTACTGTATTGGAAATAATAGCGCAATAGATTATTCATTACTGAGTCACAGACATCGCCAGGGTGAAAAACTTTTTTATCAAGTTAAAACAACAAAATGTTTCCAGTCTCGACAGGACGTTTTATCACTTGTTTAATGATGTAAAGCCTTCAGCCAATCAGAGCAGGAATAAACAAGCCTGACGCTAAGCGAATTAATAACTGCTGATGTAACTCGTCTCGTTTGTTTCCCTTTCTCTCATCCAGACACTAAATAAACTAAAAAGCTGCAGCATCCGTCCTGTCATGCATCTAACGGTCATTAGGACAAAGTAAAGGCTTCCCATCCGGCAGACCGGTCCGGCAACATTTACAGAAACACGAGCCGCGTTTAATATACACAGCAACTGGCAGAAACCAGCAACTCTGGGGAAACTCTGGGGAAACTCTGGGGAAACTCTGGGGAAACTCTGGGGAAACTCTGGAAAACTCTGGGGAAACTCTGGGGAAACTCTGGGGAAACTGGAAAACTCTGGGGAAACTCTGGGAAAACTGTAAAACTCTGGGGAAACTCTGGAGAAACTCTGGGAAACTCTGGGGAAACTCTGGGGAAACTCTGGGAAAACTGGAAAACTCTGGGGAAACTCTGGGAAACTCTGGGGAAACTCTGGGGAAACTCTGGGGAAACTCTGGGAAACTCTGGGGAAACTCTGGGGAAACTCTGGGAAAACTGGAAAACTCTGGGGAAACTCTGGAAAACTCTGGGGAAACTCTGGGAAACTCTGGGGAAACTCTGGGGAAACTCTGGGAAAACTGGAAAACTCTGGGGAAACTCTGGGGAAACTCTGGAAAACTCTGGGGAAACTCTGGGGAAACTCTGGGGAAACTCTGGGGAAACTCTGGAAAACTCTGGAAAACTCTGGGGAAACTCTGGGGAAACTCTGGGGAAACTCTGGAAAACTCTGGGGAAACTCTGGGGAAACTCTGGGAAACTCTGGGGAAACTCTGGGGAAACTCTGGGAAAACTGGAAAACTCTGGGGAAACTCTGGAGAAACTCTGGGAAAACTGGAAAACTCTGGGAAAACTGGAAAACTCTGGGGAAACTCTGGAAAACTCTGGGGAAACTCTGGGGAAACTCTGGAAAACTCTGGGGAAACTCTGGGAAACTCTGTGGAAACTCTGGGGAAACTCTGGGAAAACTGGAAAACTCTGGGGAAACTCTGGAGAAACTCTGGGAAAACTGGAAAACTCTGGGGAAACTCTGGAAAACTCTGGGGAAACTCTGGAAAACTGGGGAAACTCTGGGGAAACTCTGGAAAACTCTGGGGAAACTCTGGGGAAACTCTGGAAAACTCTGGGGAAACTCTGGGGAAACTCTGGAAAACTCTGGGGAAACTCTGGGAAACTCTGGGGAAACTCTGGGAAAACTGGAAAACTCTGGGGAAACTCTGGAGAAACTCTGGAGAAACTCTGGGGAAACTCTGGGGAAACTCTGGAAAACTCTGGGGAAACTCTGGGAAAACTGGAAAACTCTGGGGAAACTCTGGAGAAACTCTGGGGAAACTCTGGGGAAACTCTGGAAAACTCTGGGGAAACTCTGGAAAACTCTGGGGAAACTCTGGGGAAACTCTGGAAAACTCTGGGGAAACTCTGGGGAAACTCTGGAAAACTCTGGGGAAACTCTGGAAAACTCTGGGGAAACTCTGGGGAAACTCTGGAAAACTCTGGGGAAACTCTGGAAAACTCTGGGGAAACTCTGGGGAAACTCTGGAAAACTCTGGGGAAACTCTGGAAAACTCTGGGGAAACTCTGGAAAACTCTGGGGAAACTCTGGAAAACTCTGGGGAAACTCTGGAAAACTCTGGGGAAACTCTGGGGAAACTCTGGAAAACTCTGGGGAAACTCTGGGAAAACTGGAAAACTCTGGGGAAACTCTGGAGAAACTCTGGAAAACTCTGGGGAAACTCTGGGAAAACTGGAAAACTCTGGGGAAACTCTATATATAAAATTTAAAAGTTTCCCTCCATCAGTAAAATGTTTGTAAACCAGCATCAGATTATTAACCAGCAGCTCCTCTGATGAGGTCCTAGATGGGTTCAGAGTTTACCTCTCGCCTGGCGGTCCGTTCAATCCCGACGGTCCGGTCGGTCCTGGAGCCAGCCCCGCATTCGGCTCCTCCGCCTCTCTGCGCTCCGCTCCAGATCTCCGGCCCCAGCTGCTGCTCTGCTGAGCAATCCAGGCTGGAATGAACAGTAAAAAGTATTTTAGGCTGCCGTCACATGGAGCAGCTGAGAAACGATAGATGCTAGCAGAGCTAGCTGTTCCCCCTCCCGACTCACCACCAGGGGGCGCGTCTGAGACAATTTTATACAGAAAAGCAGACGTCAACCAACTTTTTAACCAATAAGAAAATTCACCTGCAATACCGCTGGTCAACCCAAAGAGGGCAGCACTGAGACTGTTTTAGGCCAAATGTTTCAAAACTAAACAAATTTACTCAAAAATGTCACAATTATCACAGAAACATAAAGATAGATTCATGGATTAATAAAGTTGATTTGGGGTTTAATTCCTCTTTGGTTTGCTTTGGGCCACTGGAGCAGTGGAACATTTATGTTTTAAATTTTACTTTTATTTTCATTCGGTCTCAGTCCAGACCCAAAACATTCTGGTTCTGGTTCTACTGGAGGTTTCTTTCTGTTAAAGACAGTTGTTCCTCTCCACCTTCTTCACCTTCTTTCCTAAAATGCTGCAAAGTAAAATCCATTTCTTGTTTCTTTAGACGGGGACGTTTTCACTAATGGAGCCTTTTATGATCTACTGATGTGGAACGGATCACACTGGGTTAAACTGGAATGAACTGGGCCGGTTCTGGTCTTGTAAAGTTCCCTGATTAACTTTAGTTCTGAAAAAAACTAAAAGCAGCGTGACCTTTGACCTGCGAACAGAGGTCAGATTGTTTCTGGTGTTCTGGGTCGTTCTGTTGGTGTTTAGGGGAAGATGTCCAAGCGGAGCTTCGCTCTGACGTTTGAGGTCATGAGAAACAGATTGAATTATAGCAGCGCTCAGGAATCTCTGGCCAGAGGGGATTCTAAGTTTTACTGGGTTGGTTTCCCAAAAAATCAACAAGAACGAGGAGCTCACGCTGCTGGGGGGAACTGGGAGGACTGGGAGAGGATCTGTGGGCTGAGATAGAAACGCAGCAGTTAGATCCGTAATGGAGGGTCGGCTCTTTGATCCGAGCGCAACGTCTGCACATTTTACTTCCTTCTGTCTGCAGAGGCTCTTTAAATGTCCAACAGGAATGAGACCAGCTGGGAGGATAAAACCAGTAACTAGAGGATAAAACCAGTAACTAGAGGATAAAACCAGTAACTAGAGGATAAAAACCAGTAACTAGAGGATAAAACCAGTAACTAGAGGATAAAAACCAGTAACTAGAGGATAAAACCAGTAACTAGAGGATAAAACCAGTAACTAGAGGATAAAAACCAGTAACTAGAGGATAAAACCAGTAACTAGAGGATAAAAACCAGTAACTAGAGGATAAAACCAGTAACTAGAGGATAAAAACCAGTAACTAGAGGATAAAAACCAGTAACTAGAGGATAAAACCAGTAACTAGAGGATAAAAACCAGTAACTAGAGGATAAAACCAGTAACTAGAGGATAAAACCAGTAACTAGAGGATAAAACCAGTAACTAGAGGATAAAAACCAGTAACTAGAGGATAAAACCAGTAACTAGAGGATAAAACCAGTAACTAGAGGATAAAAACCAGTAACTAGAGGATAAAACCAGTAACTAGAGGATAAAAACCAGTAACTAGAGGATAAAAACCAGTAACTAGAGGATAAAACCAGTAACTAGAGGATAAAACCAGTAACTAGAGGATAAAACCAGTAACTAGAGGATAAAAACCAGTAACTAGAGGATAAAACCAGTAACTAGAGGATAAAAACCAGTAACTAGAGGATAAAAACCAGTAACTAGAGGATAAAACCAGTAACCGGGTTGTGGAAACTGGTTGGATGTCTAACCTTCTGCTCTGGTTCTGGTTCTGGTCGTAACGGCCGGCGGCCAGGCGTCCAGCGCCGCCTGAGGTCACAGGGGTCACAGGGGTCAGGGAGGAGGCGGGGCCCGGCTGGGTCGGCACGCTGTCGCCTGGAAACCAAACCCAGATTATCGTAAAATAAAACTTTCGGTCTGAATCCAGTTCCTCTAATTCATGCACTGCAAAAACACAAAATCTTCCCAGAGAACTTTAGTTCACTTTATAGAGAAAATATCTCAGTTCACTATAAAAAATAGGAAACTAACTTAATTTCCCATCAAGATATTTTTTATAGTTTTTATGTCCACAATTCTTCAATATTGATGAAAAAGCTCCATTTGACCTTTGACCTGAAGAATAAAACGCTCGTCCCGCCCAGCTCTGGATTAGTGCAGAAGATAAACCCAAGCAGTGCCAACATGAGCGTTGCCGTGGCAACAGCGCCACAACCGGTCGACGTTAAACGCTGCTGATGAATCGCTGTGTTTAAAGGAGGATCAGAGGCCAACATGGCGGCTAATGACAGTGACATCATTGCTGAGCAGAGGAAGGAGACGGGTCCAGTTGGGAGTAAACAGAACCAGAACCTTAAACTGGTTCTGATGAAATGTCTCTGTGACAGAAAGTGGCAGGAATGCTGAAGGAAACAGAGCCAGTGAAGGACTCACTGGTTGTACAGGAATTAAAGGAAGAAATCAAAAAGTTTCATTTAATTCTCTCTTTTCTGTTGGAGAATAAAATCTGATTTAAAAATCATTTAAAACACAGGAAACACGGATGAGTTCTGATTAACCGCCGCAGTAAACTGGTCACCATCATTTATTCTCTATTTATTTTTAAATGAACTGGATCAGTTTTACTGTCAATCAGCTGTGAATTTACACAACTTAAATAAACCAAAGTCAAATTAAAAACATCAATTTAAAATTTTTAATATAAAAACTAATATTATTAAATACAAATTCCTAATATAAACTGTAATAATATGTCTTGATATCATGTTTGTCTTGATGGCCTGATAGCTTATTATTTTATACTTTCAGAAAGAAGGAAAGATAACTGCGTCTCAGAGGTCGTGTGAAGGTCAAACTCTGCTGGTTCGGTTCATGTTTTCAGAACCAGAAACGTGTCAAACCGAAATGAGCTGCTGGAGATTTCTGCAGTTTCTCCAGGAAAAAGAAACAAAAAAAGAGATTTTCACAAGAACTGTTGTGGCCAAAACAAACACATTAATAACCAGAATGTTTTTAGATTTTCCATCTCCACTGTTTATGGAAATAAAAGCCAAACATTCCCGTTTTCCTCCAGTTGGTCAAACCGACACTAAGATCCTCTGAAAAAACAGGTAAAAAGTTACTTTTGTCACTAAAACCAACAAACCAATCGATGTAAAACCAGTTCATCAAGCTGCCGACGCGAGAGAGGAAAACAGCAGAAAACACGGAATATTATGATTCAGGTGTAAAATCTAAAATCTGCAGGTTACACCAACATTTCTGCTTCAGGGAATAAAAACACAAACTGTCGTGAACGGTAACCGTGGTAACCATGATAATCACCGATGAAGATAAAGGCCGACTCCAAAATCATTTTATCTTTGTTTCAAAAGAGTAAGCTCCGTTTTTCCAGCACCTCTGCTCTCACACAGTGTGACGTCACCTCTGCTGTGAACATGAAGACTGCGAAGTAGAGAGGAAGTACTCTGGATGTGGGAAATAAAAACTCGGAAAGAGAAATCAGATTCGACTAAAATCAACATAAAGCCACAACATTGTGATCAGTTTCGTTTATATCGGTCGAGTCATGATGAAACGTTGAGAATCAGGAGAAAAGGTCGTTTTTTTGTTGTTAAATAAAAATCACTTGGATCTTCTGATACATTTTTATAGTAAAGTTTATTTGTATTATCTGTTTTATTTCATCATTTTGTAATTCCTCTGAAATGTAATTTGTGAATTTTCATTTTCTTTTTTGTAATTATTGTTTTATTTAGAAAGCCAGATTTCCATCACATTCGTTAATTACAGCTTTTCCCAGTTAAGATCTTACATAAGTTTACAAGCTGAGAATCCAAGTGATTTTGTCCATACTGCCTTTCTGGTATTTTCTTTTACAGACTATTACTAATTTGAGTTGTGAACAATAACAAAAATGAACAGAATTGAACAATAACGGGGAATGCACCATCTCGAGCAATAAAAAACACACAATAACGTACAAGGACACATAATTCACCAGAACAATCAAATGAAGTCGGATCTAATTGGTTTTACATACTCAGTCCAATTGGTCCAAATCTTATAAAACTTTCCTTTTTCAACTTGGAGGGAAAAATAAATCTTTTCTTACTACCTTCCTTACTGGCTGCCAGTATAGCCAGCAGGTTTTTGTCTTGGTTTTTCCATGTGTCCAACTGTAAGTTGCCCAAGTACAACGTTTCACATTTGAATGAAATTTTTACATTGAATATATTTTCAATATGTTTGTGGAACTTTTCCCAATATGGTTTTATTACTTGGCAGTAAAACATGGAAGTGGTTTGGCTCCCTTAGACCCACAAAGTCTCCAGCAGGCGTTGCTTTCATATCGTCTCTGAATGGGTGGAACAAAAAATCGTGCAAGTTTTTCCAACAAAACTCCCGCCATGTGTTTGATCCGGTCCAGACCCACTGCAGCTGGCATATTTCTTCCCAGCCTTCTTGTGAGATTATTACCTTCATTTCCTTTTCCTCTTTATGTATTCTGTATTCTCATGTTTAGATAGCTGTATGGCATTATATAACTTAGAGATCATTCTGCTGTCTGATCTGGGTTTAATTAGTGTTAGAAATACCTCCATGAAACTTGAATCATTTTTTCTCAACACCTCTTTGTGAATTTTCATTTTCATTTTGTTGAAATAAAAATAACTTGGTTCATATACTGCAGGATGCAGAATCTCATAATATCAGAGGAAAATCAGGAGCAGCGAGGTTATGGACACGATGATTTATCTAATTATGTTTCATTATGTTTGATTCTGATTCTCATAAAACTTTCACTCTTTGTGTTGCATTCAGGGACATTAGGGAACTTCTGACCTCTGACTCAAAATGATCATTAAAAGAAATATAATAAAAGTTAGTAAAATATTTCACAAACTTGTTAGTGAGTCGGTTCTTGTTACGGTCCGGACCGGAGGCACATCTGGGCCTGCAGGCCCGGCCGCCGACGCAGGATTGCTCCGACCGGCGGTGGCCATGTTTGCTGGGCTGGGGTCCTGATGGTTGTCATGGAAACACAGAACAAGGCATTACAAACATTAAAACTTCAGAAACTATTACAGAGTTTTTATTTCATGAGGAAGGAGTGAAGGAAGGAACAAATGGACTAAAGGACGGACTGATGGACGGACGGACGGACGGACGGACTGATGGATGTTTTAGAAACGGGGATTAGAGAAATCTTCTGGAAATATTTTCCCAGATATTTTTTGTATTTCAAATCTGAAAAATTTTGATTTTAACCTTAAAAATCATCCAAACCACTTTAGATCACTTTGTGATTAATTAGCATATTGATAATATAGCATAATTAGCATAAGATCAAATAAAGATTTTTATTTCATCATTTGTAATAAACACAAAGTGAAGCTGCTGCTTCTTAATGAACCATCATTAAATCCTCTGCAGCTGTAAAGTCTGGAAACCGTAATCACTGAGCACAAACTTCTTTACATTTTCAGATTTGTGGATAAATATTCATGTGTTTCCACGGCAACAGACTCCGGTTTATTCTGAAATAGCGTTTCCTCTGCTGCTGGAGGCTTTTAGGTTCAGCAGATGAGAGTTTGGTTTGTTCTGCTACCTGATTGGCCACAGAGTCAACGCTGCGTTTCTTCTTCTGCTGTTTGTTTGCAGACAGGTACGCAGTGAGCTGCTCGCCCCACCTGGTGAGGACAGAGAGAGAGAGAGAGAGAGCCGGTGAGTCTGCATCTGATTGGCTGAGAGTGGCGTCCAGTTTCCTGCTGACCCGCTGATGATCTCTCTGCTGTCGCCGCGGATGAAGACTTCCTGCGTCGCCGTGGCGATGCACAGCGCGTTCCTCTGGCCGGTCCAGGGCTTGGCGTCCGTAACGCCGGTACACAGGTTCATGTTGATGGTTCCCTGTGGCAGAGTGCTGGGCTGAAAGAGAGAGAGAAAAAACACTCAGTTTAATCCCAGGAACTCCGCAGAACCAGGAATAAAGTTAAAAAACCAGGATTAATGTTTATTAACCAGGATTAATGTTTATTAACCAGGAATAAAGTTAATAAACCAGGATTAATGTTTATTAACCAGGAATAAAGTTAATAAACCAGGATTAATGTTTATTAACCAGGATTAATGTTTATTAACCAGGAATAAAGTTAATAAACCAGGATTAATGTTTATTAACCAGGATTAATGTTTATTAACCAGGAATAAAGTTAATAAACCAGGATTAATGTTTATTAACCAGGATTAATGTTTATTAACCAGGATTAATGTTTATTAACCAGGATTAGTGTTTATTAACCAGGAATAAAGTTAATAAACCAGGATTAATGTTTATTAACCAGGATTCATGTTTATTAACAGGATAAATGTTCATAATTAGGATTCATCTCCGTAACCCGTCTCAGTTCCGGATCAGAACCGTCTCTGTGCTTCCTACCAGCTCATCCAGAGCGTACGTCATTCTGCCGTGTTCGTACAGGATGAAGAAACGCCGCTGCCATTTCTGGTAACAGAAAACTTTGTTAGGAGCAGAGAGAGAAACGTTATGAAGTCAGAAATCAGAATCACGTCCTACCCTGGACCTCTGGGCGGGATTATCAAAGTCCGTTCCCTCAGGAGCCAAACACAACCAGCCGGCGTAGACGGGCTTCGTCTGGAGGGAGAGAGGGCAGGAGGGACCCATCAGGGTCACCGGTCAGGAGACCAGTAAGAGGACCAGTTCAACACTGGTACAAATTAGTCCAGGAAACATTTTCAAGGAAATCCTGATGTCTTTGACCAGAATTGACTATTGTGTTCATTTTTTTCCAAGTGATACGTAGAAAATTAGCTGAATGTCATCCATGTTATATTTCCATATCTCTATTTGATGTGATTTATTACCAGCATCTGGTTCACAAACAGAAAACAGAATCACTTTAGATTCTTTCTACAGATTACTGCCTTAAATACAAACTATACCGGATTTATTAAAGACACAACATTCATAGAGCTGTGCAGCATTTCATATCCGGAGGCATATCAGAGGGTCTGCAGGTTGAGCAACGCGCTGAAATTACAGGCTGCACAGAAACCTGGCGTGAGGTCAAAGGTGATAAGATCCTGGAACAACGCCTGGCGCGCTCCTCTCACCGACCTGCAGGGACAACGCTGCCAGACGGCGCGAGGATGATTTCATCAAGACATAAAAACTATTTTTACAAGTCAGACTGATCAGTGAAACGTCGTAAACAGAACCGGTCTGACAGCAGGAAGCAGGCCGCAAGCAGAACAGCTAACAGAAACCGGCCTTGAAACTAAACTCGTCCTCTTGTATCCTGCTGCTGAATATATACAGACCTTCGAAACTACAAGCACTACAATCTGAGATTGTAGTGCTTGATGTAGCGTCTTCAGATCACTTTTGTATTTTTTGGGACAGTTTTCTCCCTGCTCAAAAAGACAGCTATACACAAGTAATTTCAAAAAGATGCATTACGGAAACTACTGCAGATCCATTTATTCAGGCTTTTCCTTGTACTGCTATACACTCCTGTACTTCTCTGTGAAGTGATTTTATTTTTAAAAGTGAGAAGGTTATTGACACCATTGCTCTTGTTACTACAAAAGTAATCTCTGGGAAACGTAAACCACCTTGGAGAAGTTTGAGTCGGTTAGAAAAGGGAAAAAAAAGAGCAGGAGAGTAGAACGTCGGCGGCGTAAAACTAAACTACAAACTAAACTACAACCCATTTAAATATCTACAAAGATAAACTCAAAATGTTTCATTTTGAGCTGAGAAATGCAAGACAGAGTTTTTTTCAAATGTCATTTCTACCTCTATCAACAACTCTCCTGCTCTGTTCTGGATTGTTGGAACATTGTTTAAATCCACCTTCTTCTGTTAACCGTGAATTTTTCTCCTCTGAGGTTCGTGACAAATTTCCACCTTTTTTATAAATAAAACTGTGAAAATAAGGGAGACAATAAACTCCTCTGTGTCTGCTGTTAGGAAACAATTAACTATGTTTTCCCCTAAACAGAACTTACCTATGATGACCCACTTTAACCTGATCACTGAAAAAGATTTGAGTTACACTTTACATCGTATGAAATCATCCACCTGCTCCATGACATCATACCCACCAGTTTATTCTCAAAGGTCTCAGAGGTTTTTGCTTCTGATCTTTTACACATAATTAATAAGTCGCTCTCCTCTGGAGTCTTTCCTCAGGCTCTAAAGACTGTGGTAGTTCTCAAAAAGCATAATCTAGACTCATCAATTCTTAGCAATTATCGACCAATATCTGGCTAAAATATTAGAAAAAATAGTTTTTCAGCAGATAAATGGTTTTCTGGCCCTGAACAACTGTTTTGATGTCCATCAGTCAGGTTTCCGTCAACATCACAGCACTGAAACGGCTCTGGTCAAAATATTCAATGACCTCCGTCTAAAACACTGACCATAATAAAATGTCAATATTAGTTTTACTTGACATGATTGCTGCATTCGATACAGTTAATCATGATATTTTATTATCACGATTAGAAAATTGTGTTGGCATTTCTGGTAAAGTACTCAGCTGGATTAAATCCTACCTGTCCAACAGAACCTTTTGTGTCCATAGACAACTTTAAATCCAAACTGAATGAAATTACATATGGAGTTCCCCAAGGCTCCATCCTGGGGCCGCTTCTTTTTAATATCTATATGCTTCCATTAATTCAAATTATACAAAATAATAAGATAGAATACCACAATTATGCCGATGACCCACAGCTATACATCAGTCTTTCACCAGGAGATTACAGTCAGGTCCAAATACTCACTAAATGTATTGAGCAGATTAATGTCTGGATGGGACAAAATTTTCTCCAACTAAATAAAAACAAAACTGAAATATTAGTGTTTGGACCAAAAGAGCATAGATTAAAAATAATCAGCCACCTTCAGTCTACTGGATTAAAATGCTTTGATGAAGCCAAGAATCTGGGGGTGATCACTGATCCCGATCTGAACTTTAATAACCACATCAAATCTATCATAAAAACATCATAAACTACCATCTAAAAAATATTGCTAAAATTAGACGACTCATGTCCCCACAAGATTCTGAAAAATTAGTTCATGCCTTTGTTTTTAGTAGACTCGATTACTGCAGTGGTATTTTTACTGGATTATCAAAAAAAAGCAATCAGACATCTCCAGCTTCTCCAGAATGCTGCTGCAAGAGTCCTAACTAAAACAAAAAGAGATCAGCATGTCAGTCCAGTTCTAACATCCCTGCACTGGCTGCCTGTTGGGTTGGAAAGTTCCTTCTTCCTTAATAAATAACGTTATTGTAAAAACTCAATTTTTGTATTTACTCGGGATAACTTTAATATTACACTTTGTTTGAGGTTATAAAACAATTATGCGTGATGAAAGAAATATTAACAGAGGAAATCTGTAAGTTAATACTTTTTAACACAACTCAAGGTGAGATCAGACTTAGAAAAAGTGAATTTTTAAGTGGACAAAAACTAAACTATCTAAGTGTAATAAAGCTAATTTTATTTCAACATGTTAAAAATTAAACATCCCTCTTTAAGTAAAATATTTTTATATTTTAATAATATTTAATTGATTATTCATAACGAGATAAAAATAGTTGTCATGAAAGGCAAAATAAGTCAAAATTCATGACTAAAATCCTACTTCAAATTTTAATAATCTACACATAAATACTCAAGATACGAGCAAATAATCCCAAAATGACAGACATTGTTCCCACGTATTAATAACTTTATGATATTAGGGAGGGAAAAGTTGAGTTTTTTACGCGAACCGGGTCAGATGTAACGGAACATCACCGGTACCAGCGGCAGGAACCTACCTGCTCCAGGTCGCTGTCGTTCAGCGGGTGAACTTCCCGGGACTTGAAGCAGTTCTGACATTTGCTTACTGAAGACGTTCGGCTGGAACCGGCGGCAGGATCCCGTCGCCTTATCGCCGGACATGTCGTCCAGTCAGCGGGTTCCGCTTCAGCGGAGCCGGAGAATCCCGAAAACAAGCCGCCGCCGTCCCGCTTCGCTCCCCGGCGTTGAGTGAAGCGGGTTTCCCTGGCCTGGCGTCTGTCACACGGAGCTCTCCTGACGATGGTCGTCACGGTCAATGCGTCTGACGTAGACATGAACCATCCACATCCGGCTGAAACTTAAAAAATAAAAGTAATTTTTCTTTGTTTTTTGGAATTCAAAAATTAAATGATACATTTTTCACTACAAAAAATTTGTGCCGATACACAAAAAAAAAAATTCTTCAGATTTTTATTTATTTATAACAATTTAATATTTTATTTGATGTTTTTTTTTTAAATTAGAAAAATATATAAGTAAATTTCTGTATTGATAATGTAATTTTTAAAAGGGTAAATAACATGAACAAACAGCTACAATAATCAAGTAGGTTACAAAGATTGCAAAAACAGCCATTTTTATTAAAATGGGTGCTATGAAATTTTCAGACTTGGTTTAATTTAAAACTTAAATGAGAACATTTACTTAGTAGAGAAATAAGCACTAAATTGTATTAAAGTAAGTTTATAAATAATAAAGAAAGTTCTAAATACATATAATGATGGAAAAGATCAGCTGAAATTGTGATGGTAATGGAAATGTTTAAAAACAAAATATAAATGACAACTTTATATTTTATCTTATTAAAATATGAATAAAATATACTTCATTGATAAATTTGTTTTTGTAGAAATGTATCTACAACACAGCATTAGAACACATTTACCAGTAAACACATCAAGTAGTGTAATATTTTTATTTATTTGTGTTCAATATGTACAGAAAAATCCACATAAGCAGTCAGATACAGGGAGACAAGCGTTTATTCGAGGCAATGGCAGGAGGTTAAAGAAACTAAAAACTTTCCTTTTCCTTTACATTTTTGGCCTTCCGAGTCGCGTATAAAACACACAGTAGCTGCTTCAAACCAGCTGATATGTTTGATACACACAATAAAACACACATCTACACAGAAACAGAAATTATTCTGTTTATCCAAGACAATGTTTGCTCAGGTGTCTTTTATTTCAAAGCAGAATATTTTAAATATACTAAAATCATTTCAGGATGCAACAGCAATAAAACAGTAACCTGTGAATTATTCGGTGCATCTTCTACAAATCTAGAAAGGTGCTACTCTAAACATGTGTTTAACTGTTTTTAAAGTGCTTTACTGTTTAAAAATTTAGGAAAAATTGTTCAATACACTTTTAAAATTGACCATTTGATAAGCCTTCGCTCTTTGTGTGCTCTAGTGCCCCCTACTGGTGGCAGCTAAAAATACACGGTCTGTGGATCCACTAAAGGTCAGATGTGACTTATAAAATAATAAAATATAATTAAATACAAGTAAATATATTACTTCATGAGGGTAAGAACCCTAACTTAAACATTTATTTTTATAGATTTTAAATAAAAAAGGTTTAGCAAATGGTCAAGTTTCCATTTGGGTAACTGGAGCAGCTTGACGTTTGTGCTTTTATTTCCAAATTAATGTTTCATATTTACATAATTTACTTTAGCAGCAAACCTGCACAGTAGAGGTTCAAAGGAATAATAATATATAGGGCAAAAAGCAGGATATATTTAGTGTATAAATTCAATAAATATTTCTCTGCAGCAACATTTCATGATGGGTTTTTAAATGTAGAATAAATAAATAAATGTTTGTGCTCTGGAGGAAAATCTGGACCGAAGAAAAGTTTGTTCTTCCTCAGCGACGCTCAGGCAGTTTGAGTTTGGATTGAATACGCCTCTCTGTCTCGCTGCTCCGCAAACACGACTCAGGATTTCTTCTTCATCACCATCATCATGATCATCATCATCATCATGATCATCATCATCACCATCATCATCATCGTCACCATCACCATCATCACCATCATCATGATCATCGTCATCATCATCATCATGATCATCATCATCACCATCATCATCATCACCATCATGATCATCGTCACCATCACCATCATCATCATGATCATCATCATCACCATCATCATGATCATCATCATCATCACCATCATGATCATCGTCACCATCACCATCATCACCATCATCATGATCATCGTCATCATCACCATCATCATCAGCAGCAGGACTTTTCCAGGATCAAATTCCCAGAATTCTCATTTTTATCCAGATTTACAATATAAATACAAAAGTTCACCATTTTCTCATGGTAGATATTTCTAGAATGGTCAGGATGGACAGATGGAAAAAAGGAAGGAAGGAAGAAAATTGTGAAGGAATGAAGGATGTGAGTAAGGAAATGAGAAATAATGGACACAATGAAGGAAAGACAGAATGGAAAATGTACTGAAAAATATAATTTCCAAAGTTTTTCTGATTTTGTTTTCCAGACCTAAAACTTTCCTGACTGTAATCCCAGATTGATCCAGATTCCATGGAAACGCCAGGCTGTGTTTAATCTGGATGAATTAATCTGAGGTTCTGGACTCTGTGGCGCTCCGGGTTTAGAGGACGATGACACAGTGACGGTTTTCCAGCTTCCCTCCAGAGGAGTAACAGGAAGCGGGCCGACCAGCGGTCTGGTGGATCAGAACTCGTGTCGGTCGGTGGATCAGAACTCGTGTCGGTGGTACATGTCCGGGTCGTAGTATTTGGTCACCACCACTCGGTTAGCAAACTTACGGCCGGTCAGGGCCTGCATGGCAGTCTGACAGTCTGCAGGAGAAACGTACTCTACAAAGATCTGGAGGAAAGGAGCAGAGGAACGGATCAGAACCGACCCGTTATGCAACTACCTGTTCTCATGCAAACCATGCAGCTGTTAAATACATGCTAGCGGTCATGTTTCCATCTAGTTGAAAAATTTGAGCAAACTTTTAAAATGTTTAAAAGAAACTAATTAGGAAATCTGATTTTCCATTAATCGTTTCTGATGCGATTCTTCCAAATGTGAATAAAAGACGCTGAGGGAAACATGGCTCGGAAGTTGAAGTAGTAGAAGTTTTTCCACATTAACCCACAAGATGGCAGCAAAGAGCCAAGTAATACTTCAGCTCAGCTGTGCCTGTTTGTAAAAGCTTAATCTTTTCTACATGCGACTTCAACCGGTCCAAGAGTCTCAGAGCGAACCTTTCCACAGCCGGGGACTTCCACGCCGTCGACGGGCCGGGGGATCTCGATGGAGCGGACGTTGCCGTACTTGCAGCACTCCTCGCGGATGTCCTCCAGGATCTCCTCGTAGTCGTCATCGTCCACCAGCTCCTCTGGCATCACCATGTTAAGGAGGCACAGCACCTCAGTGGGCAGGCTGGAGTTCTGCAGCCGCTGCAGCCCCGGTACCTGCAGCGTCACCGGCGTCTCGATGATGGAGTTCTGCAGACGGACAATGAGCTAACACAGGGCTTTTCAAAGTGAGGGGCGCGAACCAATGAGGGGCGCCAGAGCTCTTCAGGTGGGGCGTGACACAAGGAAAAAACATGAACCAGAAAAACTAACTTTTAACCAACTTTATGTGTAATCATTCATCCAGCCACCGGGGGCGCTGTTGTAAAAGTGAATTACTCCTGCAGTCACTACTTGGAGCTTATTAAATTAAAAAACTTACTGAAATTTCGTTTATTAATACAAGGTTCAATTATTGTGTTGATTTCAAAGAATTATTAATTTATTTTTTCCTCTTTATCTCCAGGTCAGTAGGTGGCGGTAATGCACCAGTCGCCATAAAAACAAAGAAGAAAACTTGATACAAGTTATGAAACTGACATTCAGCTCGTTTGGATCGTTTTGTTCATGGTTAAATTTTACCACTAGAATTTTTTTTGTCTCTTTTACCACCTCTGTGTTTGCAGAACAGAACTTCATAATGAACTTTAATTATTTTTGATAAGTTTATCTATGAAACTATTAAGGATCTTCAAATAGTCCCTGTGGGTTATTTTTGTCTAATGTCTTAAAGGTTCTTAACAATTCAGCTAAGCTGCCATCGACCCATTTATTTATTTCATGGTATTTTTTTTTTTTTACATATTTTGACATGTTAATGTTAATATTCCCAGTGAAGTGACTGTGATGCCTGAGCTTATTTTCACTTTATGCTAACAGAGTACTGAATTAAAATTTGAGGAATAGCTTTTTGTTTGTTGCATAACACGTGATTAATCGATTATTGAACAGTCATTTGTAATTAATTTAAAATCTCATTTGCATTAAGTTTTAAATGTAAATTAAAAACTTAAATTAAAATAAGTTTTAAAGAGGCAGGAGGATCAAACTGATTGCTTAAGATTGTTTGTGTCGTTGGCATAATTTGTCTTTGTGTATTTATTTGATATTTTACTTATTCAACACATTTTTGGCACTTAAGAGCAAATTTATCATTTTGCCTGTTTATTCTCCACAAGCTCCTACAACAAATCTAGTTTTCTGCAAACATGCCATTGCAAAACCCAAGTCCAGATGTAATTATTATTAATCCTAATGTTACACATAACAGAGACATAATGAACAGATTTGCTAATTTAAAGTTGTAGTTCTCCCACATTGTGAAAACCCCTGACCTAATTCATATTTGGCTCATTTTTGAGTCATACGTCGCATCTCAAACTCACAGGATTAGCGTTTTTGGCGCCCACGCTGGCCCTCTGGACGATGAGCTTTTTGTCGCCCAGCTGCATCCCGTTGAGTCCGGCGACCGCCTGAACAAAAACAAGAACAGCTTCAACCGACGCATCTGTGTTTCTGAGTTTGATACGATGTAAAGCACTTTGAAATGCCTTGGTGCTGAAATGTGCTATACAAATAAAATTTGATTGATTGACTGATTGATCAAACCGCCTGCTGAAGCGGTTGGATGCAGGAGAGCGTTTACCTGGTCGGTGGCGCTGATGTCGACGTATTCGCAGAAGGCGTAACCTTTGGACAGCGATGTGGCGCTGTCCTTCACCAGGTTGAAGGCTTTGAGCGGCCCGAACGACGTCAGCAGCTCCTTCACCTGCAAACAGCAGCCAGAGTCGCACTAAGAGCAGAAATCCCTCTGAACGCCAGGGTGCAACGCTGCAGCACTGCATGGCTGCAGCACTGCATGGCTGCACTGCGACGCTGCAACTTCATCCCTCATCACTGACATGAAAAAGCATCCACCCCCCTGAACTGAAAGGTGCGGCATGCACAGTGCTCAGACTGCATGGAGAGCATCTGTGGACGTCAATTTAAAGTCCTGACACAGTTTCTCAGTTAGATTCAGGTCTGGACTTTGACTAGGCCATTCTAACACATGAATATTCTTTGATCTAGACCTCTAAAAATTATCTATTTCTTTATTTAAAACTAAAATGACCAAAAAAATAGATTACATTTTTTTCTCCTCCACAATAAACTAAGCATGAACTTTTATTGAAACGTCCCAAAGAAGAAAATGTATCAACCCTCTTTTTGTTAATGTTTTATGCTGTTCTTTGTTTTAAAATCTAAACACAGAAATAAAACAAACATTTCCTACAGTAGATATCCATGTTATTTTTTCATAAAAGGTTATTTAATATCTCTGGCTCTAAATAAGTTTTGTTCATCTGGACTCTTCGGTTTATAGAGGCTGCAGATTCCAGGTTTAGGGAAATAACATGTTAGTTTTCAGCCCTAAATTAGTGACCCTGGAGTGCAGCTCCCTGAATCCAAATGCATGCCACACTTTTCAGAAAAACACTGAATCCCTTCCTCTTCTCTAAGCACCAGACACTGTGTCGGTTCTTCACCTAAAACCCAAATAAAATGAAGTTTGTTTGCGTAATGTAAGTAGTTAATATTTTAATAACTTGCCCAGACTTTTTAAAGCTAAATAAAAAAAACCATCCAATCAAAGCTTACCTTTACAGAAATCCCTCAGCCCCCTCACTGCTAATTATCACCACTATGTCTTAATGAGCTGCTGTGTTTCCCCCCAGATAACCAGATCCTAAGCGCTCCAAAGGCATGATGGGAAACAGAGCCTGGCGGCTCGCTGCGGATCCGAGTGTGGGCCAGAGATTCTTACTTGCCTTGAGTTACATGTTGGCATGGCAGCGGTGGATGAGTACTACTGAACAAATTATGAGCGCAGACTTAACGATCTTACTGGCCCCTAGCTGGGGACAAAGTGGGGGGACAAAAATGAAAGAGCTGTGAGTATCAACGCAGAGCAAGTGACTGAAATTATTCAGGAAATAAAGAGGAAAAAGAGAATAACAGACATCAGGCTGCATGAGCAAAGAGTAGCGGCTACATCTAAATAACGTCTGACTCAAAAGAAAAGTAAACTCAGTTTTCCTGCAGCTGGAGGTGTTTCTGGAATCATTCAGGGAAGTCTCAGCGTTTCAGCCAGTCGTCCTCATCAGCTGGCATCAGTTCAGAGGCTTCATGGTTGGAGATGAAAACTCATTTTACAGAACCTGGTCATGAATGTTAGACCTGCTTCATACCTTACATCTGGACTAGAAACTCTCACAGACTGCAGACGTTTCACTTTTTAATATCTGATAAACATCTCTGACTGCAGATAAAACTATCAAATTTCTGTTCCATCCAAAGGAGCAGACACAATGTCGACCTAAACGCAGAAAAACACCAAACAATTGAAAAAATCTAGAAGGGCAAATTTCAACTACCTGATAAAAAGCTTGGCTTATATTTTATTAAGGTGGACTTTTTCTTTGAGAAGAAATAAATGATGCTTATAAATAATAAAGCTAAAATTTACTTACCTTTCCTAAGTCATTTCGCTTAACATTAGATTATTATTAGGACTCTTTTACATCAAGAATGTAGATCATGTTGGAGCTACCACAAAATATTTGACATTATTACAGTCAGATTCCTACATTATTATCCTAATTAAAGGTGCCATGTTTCTACAGGAAGCCTCGGCGGCCATTAATGCCCGATTGAGAGACTAAAAGCTCAGCGTGAGAGAGAAAAGAGAGGAAAACAAGAGAAGCTGTGCAGACTGCCATCGGTAAATACCTGGTCGTCGTTAAGGTAATTAGGAAGGCCTCCGATGAAAAGTTTATGAGGCGAGTCAGGAACGACTGTGGAGACGACGCCTACGCATCGGGAGGACAGGAGAGTTAGAGAGCGCCCAGGAGAGCGGGGCGACGGCAGCAGAGAGGCGGACACCTGGGACATGGAAGGCCGGCTGCTCCGAGATTCCAGGTAACGGCCGATAGTCATGAGGCCGTCGGATCTTCAGCGACTGACCCTGGAAGATGATCCCGTCAAAGGCCATGGCCTGCGTCGTCTCGTCCACCGACCGGAACTACAGGAGACAAACAGAGACAGGACAGAAACTGGCATCAGGACGTTTATACTATTTAATAAATTCTGTTAATAAATTATATTCAGTACGTTCCAATGAGTCTTGTTTCCAATGATTAAAAGTAGATTTTAAAAACAACTTTTAAGAAGATATTAAACGTAGTTTTCATCAAACGGATGTTTTTTAAATCTTTTTTATTGGTCTGATGTAATATTCTAATTTTAAATTTCAGGATTTCATAAATCCCCCAAAAAACACACAAAAAGATGCAGCAGAATAATGCTTCAAAACTTTAAAAAAGCTATACCCACAGGAAGGAAACGACAAAATACTGCAAATGGTAAAGAAAATCAAAAAGTGAGTCCAACTTGCTGAACAGAACTGAAGTCCTCCAGACCACTAGGGGGAGTCTGGAGTAGGTAATACGCTGCTGCTCTATAATATTATTAGACATGAAATATAACGCAGCTTTTCCTTTCTTATTCCATCTTTCTTCTAGACATCCTGTCTTTACTGAGGATCTGGTCATAGATGATTTGTAGGTTGACTCCCCCTAGTGGTCTGGAGGACTTCCATTTTGTGGCGCGAGTTTGCAGCATTTCATATTTGATGGGGGATTTTTTTGTTTTTGCTTTTTCCATTTTATATGCTTCCATTTGCTGTGGTTGAAGCGTTTTTCTGTTGCATTTGTTTTTTGTGTGTTTGCACCTGTAGTGTTTCCGCCAAATACACTCTAAATGTTTATTACAAAGTCTTGCAGAAAGTAATATGAATTATTAATGAGGGAAGATTTTCTACAGTATGTGATATTTCTTAAAGAAAAATGAAAATCAGTAAAAGCTCTTGTAGGAAAATCAAAGCTTTACAAAAGACTGACTGGAATCTTTAAGGCTGACCTCCAGGAAAGCAAAGTTTTTGTCCTGATTGATCTGGACGGCCAGAACCGGGTTGCTGGGCGCCTGTGAGAGGCCTGCCAGACGCATCTGAGCGTTGAAGAACTCTGCCATCGACTCCTGCGCAGCAGAATCACAAAACGAGATGAAAAACGATGCAGGACTAAGGAACGGCGCAGCGTGGTGCAGCCTTCACCTCCGTCACGCCAAACGGGATGTTCCCGACGTACAGCCGCCTGGCTTGTCTCGTCATCTGACTGCCGACGATGGGAACTTGCGCGGGCGCGGCAGCCACTCCGGTGGTGGCGGCGGTAGCCAGCAGAGCTATGGTCGGGATCTGACCCGCCGCTGAGGGAGAGACAGCGTTGGACAGACGTGAGACGATGCAGCAGATGAAACAGACAATCAAACGCTAAAAGAACTGTCACCGAGTTACGGAGGGAAGGGTACGATCACCTTGCATAGCTTTGTATTGCATCGGTGTGATGTGCTCAAAGCCCGGAGGAGGAACATCCCAGTATTTACATGTCTTTTTCTTTCTCGTTCTCCTTGGTGAGCGGCTAGACGGAGAGAATCACCACATAAACCGGTGTTGGTAATAGCTGGTGCCCAGGATCGGTTTGTTTTCCTCTTGGTGAGGGAGGAGCCTGACCTGTGCTTCTTGTGCTCCCTGGAGGAGCTGCGGCGGTCCCGGCTCTTCCGGTCCCGACTGCGGCTCCTCTTCTCCCGGCTGCGGCTCCCTCGGTCTTTGCTCCAGCTGCGATGCTTGTCGCCGCGGCCTGCAGACCCGCTGCGACTCCGCTTCCTGTGCCGCTCCCTCTCCCTCTCTGTGGACAGAGAACCTCCTCCATTAAACACAACAAAACAGAAATCAGGGCTGCAGTTTTCTGACCGATCTTTAAAAACCCAAACTGCTGATTCCAATTTTAGCCGATACAATTATTCTGCCTGAAAAGTCGCAAAATATAGTTTGTCAGGATTGAACCAGAGGTGGGAGGTAACTAAGTACATTTACCTGAGTAGTACTTTTAAAACAAACATACTTATAGTGGTTTTACTACCTTTTACTTTTACTTTAGTAGCATTATTATGACCTATTGCTGCTCTTAAGTCAAATTTCTTCCCACTCAACCCACTTTGAGAAACTTTATAAATATAAACAGGCTTGAGTGAGACCTCCCATTTTTTACAAAAGCTTTGTTTTTTTCTTTCGTAGTAAGATAGAGTAAATAATATATATAAAGATTAGAAATACTTGACATTACAATAAGTAATACATTATTTAATAAATGTGATGTAGAAAAAGCATTTCTTCTGCCTGAATTTAATTTAGAATTATGTTATTTTATTTTTAGTCCTTAAAATACCAGAATCTCCATCTAACTTAATATTTTAACATGGTTAAACATTAAATCAGATTTTATGATCTATTACTCAGTACTTAAGAAGACTTTGGACTTAATATTTGCTCTTATTGGAGTAATTTCTTGGATAACTATTTTTTACTGTTACTTGAGTACATTTATTTCTACTCTAACCAACTCTGAAGAAAGTACATCCAGAAACCTGCTAATTAAATATTTATATGAATGAATAATTGCCATCATATGTGGATTAAAATAATGAGCAAACAATCTATTCTTGTTTAATAAAAACTGTTACAGTTTGTTGTACAATCCTTCCATGCTGGTTGAAAAACCCTTCATACATAATCAATAAAAAATAAAATAATTTGACATTTTGCATATGAGTAGATGTGGACTTCTGACAGCTGCTGCCAACTAAAAGAAATCTAGCTTTTTTTTTTTTTATTTAATAATAAATATTAAAATAGGAGGATGTTCCTGCCTCTTTCCCCCACAGGTGAGCTGGCAGCCTGTAAATGATGGATGCGGTCTGTGACATGAAGCCGAGCTGAGCCTCATCACCGCCGGGACACGCAGAGAACCATCCGAGCCGCAGAAACATAAAGTTGTCGTCACGCCGGTTTATTCATTCATAAAAATCAGCGAGCTAACGGCACGCGCAGCCGTAACGTCGCTAGCTTGTGCCTTAAAAACCGGGACAGACAGAAAATGCCGACGGAAGAAATTTAAAAATATAAATAAATAAACTAACCTTGTCGGTTCTCGCTCAGTTGTTTCTCAAACTCCTCGAAATCTGACATTATGTCGACAAAAAGCTGCTGCGGAGAGAAAATGCTCTGAGACGACAGAGAGAGAAAATACATACAAACTGTCCGCTGCTGTATCAGCGCAGAGAAGCCGAGGACTCCTCTGTGCAGAGATAAATAAGAACAAAGTACATCCGGTCAGACCTTCACAATAAAAGCTTCGAACCTTCCTATTTCTGGTAGAAAAACAAGATGGCGCATTGCATTTGTTCTCTGAAGTTGGAAGCTGTTCCAAGTCGGAAAAATACGAAAGTTGCGGTGGGAAATATTGTATATAAATAGCATCTCATTTACAGTGGCACACACAGTGTTGTACATCTATTTATGATGATATCTTTTAATGTTTCATATCTTAAATACTGAAAAATACACAGCTATTATCATGTATTGCTAATGGTGGCTAGTTGGGTCTTTAAATTACTTATTGAAAGTTAAGAACTTTAATTCATTTGCAAACTAATTTTCTAACCGGTTTTAGAATATGGGCCAGAGTTGGTAAAGTTTTAATAATCTGTGAAGCAGAGGTGTGACCAAGTCACTGTGTTGCAAGTCTCAAGTAAGTCTCAGGTCTTTGTCCTCAAGTCCGAGTCAAGTCTCAAGTAAAGACAGGCAAAAGTCGAGTCAAGGCTCAAGTCAGGAACCTTTAATTTCAAGTCATTTCGAGTCGTTTTAATTTTATTTTTTTTTATAATTTGCAATTATACATAAAATTCAAATAATAGGCCATATGTTCGTTTTAAAATATGTATTTATCTCAAATGATAGAACATGTGTAGCTGAACACAAAGTATAAAAAACATTTTTAAATTGGACCACTTTATTGCCCAGTTCTGTTAAACTTGATATTCAATAAAAAAAAACGAAAATGCTGACATTTCCACAGCACAATACAAAGAACCGTAACAGCAGTTTTTTCCTCTTTTCTCTCACCTGTCAAAACAATATATTGTCAATATAATTTCCCAACGTAGATGTCTTCAAATACACCAACCATCCTTAGATGATACTAGACCCGGCTCATCATCATGATGGGACAGAGAGACTCTGTTCCCTGTGTTCAGGTCCAGAATCTGCTTTCTGTTCCGGAGCCCCGCTCACTATCCACCGGCTTCCTGAGCTAACACGGTGCACATTATTTGTGGAGGCATTTGAAGGACCGGATTTATGGTAAATAATCACCAATTTAACCCGGAGTACACATGCTAACACGAAGTTAGCTAAAGTCAACTATCTTACAGCAAAAGAAAAGCGCCACCTACCGATCTTTGTGAAGCTTCAAATGCCGGACAAAGTTGGACGTCGTGGCATCTCCATCCAATATTCTCTTCTTGCATGTTTTACAAGTTGCAGTTCGTTTTTTAGTCGAAAGTTCATAACCTACGTAGCCAAAAGAAATTACTCGCGGAAGCATATTCGAGCGGTTATTTCGTATTTCGTTCCCTGAGCTCTGTAGCTTAGCCGCGTTTTTTTAAACGTCCAAATCCTGTTAATTTGATTGGTTGTGCTGCAGCTACGTACACATACATACATAACGAGAGAGGAAAACCATAGTGACGGTCTGCGCATATTGATACGGAATGAGTGACATTAATTAATGACGCCACTTTATAAATAATGTGTTTTAAATTTTAAGACTTTGAGTAAAAAATATCAAGTCTTTTCAAGTAAACAGCTTCAAGTCGAGTCAAGTCCCAAGTCAATGGCATGAAAGTCAAAGTCAAGTCCGAGTCTTTGAGCATTTTTTCAAGTCAAGTCTCAAGTCGTGATTTTAACGACTCGAGTTTGACTCGAGTCCAAGTCATGTGACTCGAGTCCCCACCTCTGCTGTGAAGTCTCCAACAAGAGAGTAAATTCACTTTTGAGTTTCAACACAATCCAATCGGTCCTCAGTGGGATCAATCAGTGGGACTTTATCACTCTGCACAAAAATTTAGATTTTACCACACACATTACATGATATTATATCTTTATATTTACATGCTTTTATTATCGTCTTCCTGCAGAACTTTGGTGTTTATTCCAGTTGCCAAGGGGTAAGTTAAAACTTTTCTAATTGACAGAATTCATATAACAGTACATATGCTGAGAAATTTGTTCTAAAAATTAAAAACTAAAGTAGGACTGAAATAGTTAATTAGATTAACTGTGATTGAACTAATTTATTTATAAAATAATAATTAAATGGAATATACAGACTCTAAAAAGGCAGTTTGCTAAAAGAACAACATATCTAAAGCCATAACTATATATCTATATTTACATTTTGAATTTATGGTGAAGAACTACCTTCTTTGTAAATTTGTTCTACCCAGAACTGGTGAAATAGTTTTAGCTTCACTTGGTTCAAATTATGAAAAAAAGCAACAACTTATATTTAGGATCTTTTAGATTAATTTAATATAATAAAAATTGCTCACCGGATCAGCGCTACATTTTACTGAACACGAATGCTGTTATTGTATTTTAGGCAATTAGATGATTATTTTCTTATTTGAAATGAATATAATTATTTGCATTCTGTTATGTATTTCTGACATTGTATAAAATTAAATGAAAAATCTGCAGAATGTGCCAAAAAATGTTTATCTGATTAATCAATAGAATAATCGATTACTAAATGAATGTTTATCTACAGTCGATGATCATTTAACAGGAAGATGTTGATCTCAGATTGAGAACAGCGGTCTGGTTTTGCAGCCGGTGGAATCGCTGTGTCACTCCATACATACCATGTTGACAACGCAGGGAGAACAAACCAGTCAGCTGTGCGGCTATTAAAAGAGCTCAAATCCCAAAGTATTGCTCTGGAGGGTCGGCCAGTTGTCGTGCTGGAGGAGCCGTGCTGAGGCGTGAGGCTCCAGCTCCTCAGGAGGCGAATCAAAACCGACAACCTGCAGTCGACTGGGAAACAGTGAGTGGGAGCCCCATTACTCCTTTGGCTAGATCACTCTCTCTCTGTCTTACTCGTAATTTAAACTCTTTAATGTGCCTGAAATGTAAGGAATATAGAAAGACAAAGCAGAGTAGAAGATAAACTCCTTTCTTTCCTCCTAATCAAGCTGTTGAAGGATTCAGTGACGTTGAAAAGTTCAGCATCTATTTTAGTTCTGCTTTATATAGAGACAGCTTAACTTGGACAAACGACTGGAGCTCGGCAGCATAGCTCCACGTCAAAAGGTTATTTTCATGTTTCCAGCTGGATGCTTCATGTTGCATGTTGGTTTTATCATGTTAGATGAGAGAAACTGGAACAACACTTCCAGGTGAGATGGGCTCTGGGACTCCGGCCTGCAGCTGCGTCACCCTCAGATCCAGGAATAGTTTTCAGTCTTTGGTCGTATTTGAACAGTTTCCAGCCATCCTGTGTTTCTGAGCACTTATATTAATCATTTTATTTGTTTCACTGTGGCAGTATGTTTCAGTGTTTGTGTCTTTTCTCAAACACTGAAAAGACACAAAATCTTACCAAGTATCTTCGTCTAGTTTTTAGTACAAATATCTTACTTGGTAAAACTAATTTATAAGTAAATTTTCAGCAAGAGCAGCTTGATTTAAGTAAGTAATTCCTTAATATTGATTTAAAAAAGTTCTAGTTTCACTGAGGAAAATGTCTTGCTTTAAGTGAAATAATCTGCTGGTGGAACTAAAGCCTTTTCATCAACATTTAGGAATTATTGACTTAAAACAAGCTGCTGTGTCTTGCAGGAAACCTTGTAAGTTAATTTGTCTTAATTTAAGTTTGATAAGAAATTTGCTCTAATAATAGATTTAACTACTTGGTAAGATTTTATGTTTTTGCAGTGAACTAAACAACTTTTTTCTGTTTGTTTTATTGTATTTTTGCAGATGTGATAATTTCTGCCCTCAGCCATCAGCATCTGCATTATTTAAAGAAATTCATGTGAGATAAAACAACATTTAATTTCTTTTTGGAATAAATAAAGTATTTTTGGATTTGAATTATTTTTCAAATGAAATGTTAAAACTTATAAGGGCTTCATGATGCTGTTTGTTGATTATTATTTTTCTAAAAACAGCTGAAGCTTCACAGAACAGCTGGAGGTTAAATGAAACACAGATGGACTAAAAGTTATGTTTCACTTTTAAAACAACTTAATAGTTCTGTGCTTTTGGTGTTTTTTAAATCATAAAATTGCAAGAAAAGAAAATAAAGTCTGTTGCTGCAACATGACCAACATACAATCATTTTAGAAAATATCTTTTATAAAGTATTTGCCTTCAAAGTGGCTTCTTTGCAATCAATTTTAGGTAAAAATTCAAGATTTTACCTTAAAAAGGTCTAAGTTATTGGTACTAATGATTTACATCTACGTACTATAGATGTTTTATATTATACAAATATTTATTATTCTGTATACAGCCAGTATTTTCATTTTCATCGTGTTTAAATTGTGTTTTCTGTCTTTGTTTCAGAACCTTAAGAGCTCATAGTTACATAGAAAAATGATAGTAGAGGGTGAGATGAGTTCCAATGTGTCAGAGACGGTGAGACGACTGGAATGAGAATCTATTCAGCAGAAACTAAATCAATTTTAACATCCATCTCATCCCATGTTTCTACTGAAATCAGAATCATCTTTCATTTAAAATTCGCTCACATGCTTACACATAATATAACAATTATTTACAACGACCTTTCATGACATTCATGGGAATAAAAAAGTACACTCACTTTTAGTTCTGGGGTTTTTCATACCTGTTTTCCTAAAATGTTCAATTATTGAAATCTAACTTGAAGTGCATGAAACCCAACAGACATGGAGAACCACTGAACAGAGTGTAGTTACTTTATATTTTCTGCCATGACTGTATAATGTAAATAATGGTGGTTTGCAAACATTATTTGCTTTAATTCAATGTGTATTTTTGAAATCTGCACATTTGTGTCTTTCTGCTCAGTATTTAGTATACAAGCAGATATGAGACATTAATTCCTTCTACACTTTCAGTAACATTCACAAAACTTTTTGAATGAAAATTAAGAACAACAAAGAACAACAGAATTTTGAAGCGCTCCATTTCAGATTTGATTTTAATTTTGCTAAGTAGGAGCTAGTTGATACGATATACATTTGTTAATTTGATTTTTAAAAAGTGCAGAGTAAAAAACGAGTGTAAATATACATAATTGAAGGTTTTTTAAAGTGAGCTTGAAAGTTTGTGGTTCAATGTTGATTTGAGTGTTTGAGAATAAGCATCTCTTTAATTTTAGCTACTTAGCTAGGCTAACTAGCCTAGCTACAATCATTAGCTAGGCTAACTAGCTGACAGCGGTGACAACTGCCTGCTAATTCCAAAAATTTATTTCAGTGAATTCTGTAAAAATAAAAACTAATGAAATATGTTCATTTAAGTACAGAAGTGTTTTGGTTTGAAATTGGCGTTTATGTTAACTTTTCTCCTCGATGTCATTTATTTTATGCTAAACTAAAATAACCATCGTAGCTTAGCACAAGCATCGATAAGCATGTTGTCTGAAAATATTGGGAACTTTTCTTTCATATTTTTGCTTGAGCATCTTCATCGACTTTATTGTCAACATGGCTGTTGGACATCTAATGTAAAATGAAACAATCTTCCAGGACAGCCCTCCAGAGATGGACCCTACATGGACCACCACCATCCTGGTGGTTCCCTGCGTTGTGGTTCTAACCGCTGGATTTTTTTACCTCTATGGCGCCATTATCAGTCTGCTGTCTAAAACATCCGTACGGAATAAGGTGGTGGTAATAACGGACGCTTTATCTGGGCTGGGAAAAGGTAAGGCAGACATAAAACATTCCCGTCTTTGAAGGCTGGCTTAAATGTTCCAGTTTTTTCTGTTTCTGGTGCAAAGAGTGCGCAGGTGTTTTCCACAGAGGAGGATCCAGGCTGATCCTCTGTGGGAAAAGCTGGGAGAAGCTGGAAGGACTTGCAGATGAACTGGAAAACGCGTCAGATCCTACAGTAGTAAGTATAATCAGCAAGAAACAAGAAAGAAAAAATATTAACAAATGGTGTAAAGCAGCGATTCTCAAACTGCAGATAGCATTAGCTTCTGGACGGAAACCGACACAGAAAGCTACAAAATAAACTTGTAAATGCTTTTTCTAATTCTTATTCACTATTCAATCATTTTCTTTTACATTCATTTAGCATAATTTCTGCCTCATAACTTCTGATTGTAATCATCCAGGTCTTGGAGAGGTTTGCAGTAGTTTCCTCTTTTTCTGGACAGAAACTTCCCCATTTTGCGCTTGAGGAGCAAAGCAGCTTAATAAATTTGTTTCTTCTTTCTAATCAAAATTGTTCGCATAAAATGTGCTAAAAATAACTGTCAGTATTTACCCTGTAGTATTTGTATGTTCAGCTGATTGTTTTATTTGTTTTTATTGGTGATTACTTTTATCTGTCCTTATGTTTGCATTGTTACATGTTGAATTTTAATCTCACTGTATGTTTTGGGGACTACAGGTGGAAATTAGCCTCCGTAGCTACAACCTGCTACAGTATATCTCTCCTTCACTGGTTAATGTGTGTCCAGTTAGAAATAACATTTTAAACAATTATCTTATCCAATATCTTTAGTAATTATTGGTAAATAAATTACATTTTATGATAAAATATTATTAGATTTTTTTTCTTCTCGCTTTCCATTCAGTTTTCTAAAGCCCGCAGCGCCCTCTGGTGGCCTCCCACAGTAATGCACAGGAAGACGTCAGATTTGATCTGCTTTTATTGTGTTCAGGTTCTAAATGTTTCTAAAGTTTGACAGTCCTGCAGATATTATTGTGGCAGTAACGTTTTGAGTCTGTGTGTCAGTGGACTCTAACATTCAGTGAATACACAATAAACTGCAACATTTAACTTAAAACAATTCATCTACAGAGAAACGGTTGTAGAGGTATTTTTTCTGGACCTCAGAAAAAGAGCTGAATTGTGACTTTTTTAGCTCATGAAACTTACCACTGAGTTGTGTCCTCGTCCTCAGACTTTCCCTCCAAAGCTTGTGCTGCTGGACTTTGGAGACATGGACAGCATGGCGGCGGCGGTGGCTGAGGTTCTGGACTGCTACGGCTGCTTGGACATCCTCATCTTCAACAGCAGCATGAAGGTCAAGGCTCCGGCGCAGAGTCTGTCTCTGGAGACGGACAAGCTCCTCATGGACAGCAACTACTTTGGACCCATCACTTTGGCTAAAGGTAGCTGACTGGAACATGTTTAACTTGATTTTTATTTTGTTTCTATGACGATGTGACGTCTGTTTCAGGTGTGCTGCCCTCCATGGTCTCCAGGAGGAGCGGTCACCTGCTGCTGGTCAACAGCATCCAGGGGAAAATTGCTGTGCCTTTCCGCACCGCGTGTGAGTTGGAAATAAAAGATTAACTCAGAGTGTTACTTCATAAGGCATTCACAAAGACGAGCCAGCTAGTGTAAAAACATAAAGCTGTTTCTCACCGGTTCCAACATCATAATCAGTTATGAAAATCATATTCATTGTAGCAGCTCCTCATAAAGTTTCAGATCGTTTCCAACCTTACTGTGACAAATATCTTAATTAATAACTCTGTTATTCAAATTAGTCACAATTTTCAAGGTTTGGTGTAGAAAAAGCAACACCAACAGAACATGATGAAACACGGTGGTGGCAGCATCATGCTCTGCTTTGTCAGTGTGGAAGATGAGTGATTTTTCCCCAACATTACACAGAGCATAAGAATGTGTTAAAATAAACTATTCCTTAGAAGACAGAGTCCAGAACAAACCGGCGCTCCAACATCAGAACGTTGGATTGACTTATTGACTTTTCTCTTCTAATAGATTCACTTGTTTTGTTTTTTCAGCTGAATAATACAGAATAAATTCATATTAAAGGTGGAAATGTTAAAATTATTCAAAAAGCTTCAGTTTCAAAAGAGACTTTTTTAGAGACATAGGTGTCGCGGGTTTGCATGGGAATCCGGTTATGTCCTAGTTAAAGTTTGCTTCATGAAAACCTGCCAGTTTTGGTCGGAGGTTTGGATTCGAGGTTTTCTTCCAGACGCAGCTTCCAAACATGCAGTCCAGGCGTTTTTTGACTGCCTGAGAGCCGAGGTGGAGGAGTTCGGCGTCTCCGTCAGCACCATCAACCACACCTTCATCAGCTGCTCCGCGGCGCAGGCGCCGGCCTCGACGTCCCTGCTGTGGCCCCGTGAGTAAAATCAGAGGTTCAAACCCAAACCATGTTTAGGTTTAGAGGTTGAAGGTCTGTGTTGTGTCTGCAGTGCTGTTCAGCAGGAAGCCAGGCGGCGTTTCTCCAGACGAGGTCACCGCTGAGATCATCAGGACGCTGAACAACAAGAGGAAGGAAGTGCTAATCGCTCCCTCGCTTCCCAAGATGGCCATTTATGCCAGATCGTTCTTCCCCAACGTTTTCTTCGCTGTGATGGCTGCAGGCGTGAAAAACTCTGCTGCCTCTGAGAACATGTGAAGATCAGCGACCTTTTAATTAAAGTTATTAACAATTGATGGCTGAAAATGACATGAAATCGTTTTACCACTCTGAGACGACCTGCTCCATCCTGACATCATTAACCCTCGTTTAGAATCCGGTCTGATTATTGGTCTGATTTAGGGGAGGTTCTCCTGCTTTCATTTCTAGCTTGTTATTGCTATTATGATGTAATAACTGCCTTTACTGTTTGGTGTCTCAAATAAGAATAATGTAAAAATGCTGCTCAGCATTTTGTGTAAAATGGTTCAACTGGTTCCCATCATTTATGTCTATTTTTACCTTGACTGGGTACAAACATGATTCATATACACTGCAAGTATTTAAACTAAACATATGTTACAACTTCCTCAGATTGCAAAAGATAAATGAAGGTGATGACAATTAAATCTTATCAAATGTATTTAAGATAACTAAATAAATCTCTAAATTTAAATCAAAAGCCTCTTGCTTTAGTTTAAGCAATATTTTATACCTATACACATATTTTAGATTTTCTTTTTAAACAGAACAAATGAAAGTTTTTCTTTTTCTTTCATTTTTAAGTCAATTTTGTTTTGATTAAAAATAAAAAACTTTAATAAAGATCAAATTACTAATTTTAATTCAAACATATCATGTTTAAGTTTGTACTGAGATTGATTCATTTTATTCTTTAGAGTCAAATATAAAAACATGCTATTTTTTCTTCATTTAAGGTGAACATTTATAAGAGTATTTTAGATCTTGTTTCATTTATTTCAATTTCAAGGTTACACATTAATATAGAATTTTATTTTTTTTAATTACGGATTGTTTCTATTTATTCAGTGTGATTTTATATATCCATCCATCCATCTTCCGCTTATCTGGGGTCGGGTCGCGGGGGTAGCAGCTTCAGAAGGGAGGCCCAGACTTCCCTCTCCCCAGCCACTTTATGTAATATATAAAATATATATTTTATATATTACATATAGAAATATCTGTCATAGTTTGTAAATATACAATATTTTGGAGGTCAAAAGTACATCACGATGATTTCTGCGTGTTTGCGCCCTCTGGCGGACAAACTGCAGAACGACTACTTTTGACCACACTGCGCATGTGCAGTGTGTTTGTACCGCGTTAAATGGCTTTAAAAATAACTTCTAGACTCTTTGGACTGACTCACCGGGTCGTTTCCTGCCATACCGCCTCCTCCAGCTGCAGCGGACGGTTTAAAGTCCAACATGACCGACAGAACCGACGCTTCACGGTCACTACGGGCAGCAGCGGCGAAGGTAAACTCTCAGCCGGAGAGAAGGCCCTACAGCCGGGGTAGATCCACCAGGAGAGCCCCGGGTCCACTTCGGGCCTCACGAAACATATGGATTAAATAATCTCCAATAGAAACATTCATATTTTTATTCCCGCCGCTAAATTTAATCTGTTGTTTACATATAGAATTCAGCCGAATTACGTTTAGATTTATGTAATTTTAAGCTACCGTCTGTTTTAACAACTTATGTCCAAGCAAAGTCTGTTAAACTAACCGGGTCAACCCGAATAATGGTTCGGCTGATACATGAGAGGCATATAGCAGATATTTCAATGCATTTTGTGGACAAAAGAAGCACAGCTAGTAGATTATTATTTTGGATTTAATCTAAATGAGCATCAAAGGTTAAACCTTCATAGAATAGATTTAGTTCTGTACACTGCAAAAACACAACATCTTACAACTAGACCAAGAATTCCTGGTCTAGTTTTAAGTGCAAATAGTTTGTAGTAAGTTAGTTTTGTCCTTTTTCTAGTGCACTGAGGTATTTAGAATAGAATAGAATAGAATTCAACTTTCTATTCTATTCTATTTGCACTATAACCCAAAATTACCTGGTAAAATTTCTTTGTGCAGTGTCAGGTCTGTTTGGGTTTTTTAATGAAATCATCTGTTTTTATTGACAGTATTGCTGCACATTGACCCAGTGAAGTGTGTGTTTCTGTTCTCCAGGGGACAGTGAATGCGCCGTGCTGTGCTACAGGTTCACCGGGCAGAAGGAGGTGGACCTGATGTCCACATTCGTTCCTGAAACGTTTCGAGGCCAAGGCATTGCTGCTGCCCTGTCCCAGGTAAACTCTGCAGCCTGGGTTCTATCAGGAAGATTTTCAGTGTGGCTCCTCTGATTTCCTGTCTTGCAGGCAGCCCTGGACTTCCTGCTGGAGGAGAAGCTAAAGGCTCGAGTCTCCTGCTGGTACATAAAGAAATACATTGATGAGCAGCCGGAGCAGCAGCAGTATAAAGACTTCATTATCTCCTGACTGCAGCCGATCACTTCATAATCTGCACTTCAAGTGAGATCTGAATCAACTCTTCAGGACCAGTAATGTGTTGAAGCATACTTAGAAAATCTCTGCAATTCTTTTCTAATTTATTCAAATATTTATACAATTTATTCTTGTTTGTAAGATTAAAATTAATTAAAAACACAAAATCAAAGCACATTTTCATTATTAGAGGCAGAAATGATTTGCTAAAAACCAACAGGAAGTGCAGCTGTTGTCACTTTTCATGTAAAGGAAAATGGCCGCCCCTTACTAAAACTTTCACATCATATAAAACTAAACTAAAAGTTTCTGTTCTGATTTTATATAACAAACCAGCACAATGTAGAGCATAATTATAAACTTACTGTTTTCAACATTTACAACTAAGAACTTGAGTAATGTGACATAAAAATACATGTAGCTCCTTTACTCTGATGCCCCTAAATAAAACCCAGAAGTCATGAAATGAGTAAAAAGGGAGAAGGAGCCAAACCCTGTGAAACATGGCGGTGGATGCATCATGCTGTGGGATGTTTTTCTAAAAGTAATGCAGCTCAACAGAAAGTCACTCCACACTTTTCAGATTGGTTTAAAAAATTTGTGGCGTTTGGGGGAAATGTTACACAGGAGCTCGATGGATTCAACATGTTGGAATGAAGCTAAACTTTTTATTTACGGTGCTGCTGTGAAAAAACTAAATCAAACTTCCTCCTGCTACTTCCTGTGTCTTTGTCGTTTTCTCCAGTAGTAACATCCGGCTGTTGATCACATGACTGACACCGAACGTTTTTCAAAATGCATAAATTTTAATATGGCTGAAAATTCACTTCACCATAAAGCAAAAGGTTATTTAATTGAAAAACATTTTGTTTTAAATTAGCGTGAATTTAAATTTGGTGAATTTATTTGAGTAATTTTAAGTTGCGTAATGTTGTGGTTAAAGGAAGGTGTGGTCGTTTCTGCAGTGTCACAGTTATTGACCCAAATATTGAATTTCGGCCCAGATTCTCCTGAGTGCTTCCGTTTGAGCATTTCCAGAGGAGCTCCATGAAAGAAGACAGAAGTCGTCGTTTCCTTTCTCCTGCCTTTATTCATTCATCAGCATGACGCGTCCTGCAGGCCTGAACGCATCGCGACGTTCAGGCGTCACACAGGTGGAGCAGGTAACAGGTAACGGCCAGGATGAGTCCAGTCCACATCATTTTGGTTCCATAAATACAATTTCCACATAATTTTTCCTGGACGTCACTGATACCAACAACGGCTGACTGATCCAGCTCCTAACGTGTGTGTGTGTGTGTGTGTGTGTGTGTGTGTGTGGAGAACAGAGAAACAGAAGTGTGGGAATATATACAGTCTGAACCGTAATGGTGCTTTTTTTCTCTTAACACTGCAATAAGGGGACCAAGCAATTTTACACAAAGATTTGTTGCTGCGTTTGTTTCTGTCGGATCGTTTCCTGACCGGCTTTCACTCCATGTATGTGGGGGAGCTGGGAGAGGCCGGCATCTGATCCAGGATCCTGCAGACGTATCCGGCCACGTCCACAGAGCGCTCCTCGTACATCTGAATGAACGGGTCTCTCTGGAGGTTAAGGAAAATAAAGAAATGAAAACGAATTCTAACCATGTCTACAGTTTAAATAAAGCTAACCCTACCAGCAGCTCTCTGTACTTTGGCCTCTTGGATTCATCCTTTGTAAGGCTGGAAATGACAAAGAAAAGCTCCAGTTCCCATCTGTGTCCAGCAGAGGGCAGAAGCGGTTGCTGTGTTTCAGTTTTCTCACCACACGTTGACAAAGGAGATGAACTTCGGGGAGAAGCGCCTCTCGTCTGAGTTGCTGAGCTGCGGCGGATCTCCTCTCACCACCTGAGTCAGCTGGTCAAACACGCTGTTCCACTTCGGGTAGGGGAACCGTCCTGTGGCCAGCTCATACTGACACACACACACACACACACACACACACACACACACACTGCATTGTTATTATATTTAATAAGGTTTATTGCATAAGAGCCCCAGTAAAACAAACTTTAATCTGATTCAATATAAAGACATTATAATGTAGGGAGATGTTTTCCTTCTAACATCCAGTTCTGAGAACTGAAACCGTTTATGGACAAAAGAATGAGGACAAACAGACGTATGGTTGATTATTGGATTGATGGGTAAATGAATGTTTTTGTGATGGTTTCATGTCGTGAATAAAACGTTGTCTCAGATTAGTTTTGTTGCCATAAAGCATCAGGAAGTTGAAGCTGATCAGATTTCAGAATAATCTGATTATTTCACCCAGCAGAGAATCTGCCATCAGAAACCAACAATCAGCTGCAGACGATCCCTGAGCGTGGCGGTGTGGCCACAAAAGAAACTGATCGTTTGAACTGACAGTGAGCTGCTGGACCAGCTCTGGTTCTACCCCAGCAGCTCTCTGGGAGCAGAAAAGCAGGATAAACTCACCAGTGTGATTCCCAAACTCCAGACGTCGGAGCGGACGTCGTAGCCCTGCCTGGAGGCGCTGGGGTCGATCCGCTCCGGCTGGAGAAACGTCACAAACACAAACACAGTCAATCCTGGGAAAGACAAGATTTTACATTATTCTGGACTTTGGGAAGCAGGCGATATGATTTATGAGCAGGAAGGTTTTCATCTGCAGCCCGCAGGATGCCTCATCCTCTCAGTCACATGCAGCTCCGTCCTCATTCTGCAGAGCAGATGCAGCTGAGAAAGCGCCTCACTGGCCTAGTTAAAGGCCTGAAATAGCTGCTGAGGTCAGCCAGCAGATCCAGCTGCTCTGCACGGCTGCAAGGAGTCGAACTTCTGATCACTGCGAATAAAACCAAGATAATATCTGATCTGTTTAACTTATGCCTTATGGATCTGGTTCTGTGTCGACCCAATCTGCAGGTCCAGACGGAGTCAAGCAGCTTTAACTGAATCCATTGATCATCAGACTAAAGTATCAAACACATTTTAAACCTTTAAACCAGTCCGGCTGTCTGATGCCCAGACGGATTTCTGCTGTTGTTCCGACCAAAAATTACTGATTTTGTGGCAATTTAAAAAAAATTTATTTCAAAGTTTAAATCCAACTTTGATTTTACAAAAAAGTTTAAATTGCTGCACATCATCCTCCAAAAAACAATAATAATAAATAAACCAAGATTTTAACATATTCAATATCTAAAATGTAAAGATTTTCAAATACCTTCCTAAAATATCCTTAATACAAACACATTCATGACAGAGGAGGGGTCAAAGGTCAAAGGAAGAACTCCATATGTCAACGTCTCAAAATGGTTTTTGTGGGCGTGCCGTGGTGGCGTAGCGGTTAGCGCGACCCGTATTTGGAGGCCTTCAGTCCTCGACGCGGCCGTCGTGGGTTCGACTCCCGGACCCGACGACATTTGCCGCATGTCTTCCCCCCTCTCCTTCCCCGTTTCCTGTCGGCCTGCTGTCATATAAGGGACACTAGCGCCACAAAAGACCCCCTGGAGGGGTAAAAAAAAAAAAAAAGGTTTTTGCAAATAAAGAAATAAATAAAAGGAAATTTTTACTGTTTAGACTTTAGAGAGACGACGTAAACAGGAAGTTCATTAGGAGGCGAATGAAGGGGATTGGCTGAAATTCAACCCAGTGGCAGCGATTGGTCAGAAAAAAGGAAATACAGGAAATGGTCAGATTTGTAGAAAAATTGAAAGTCAATGCAAACTTTGTGAATGAGTGAATCTGCATCAATAGTTACAATCACAACTTCCTGTAGAGACAGGAAGTTTATGCTTTCTCCTCTTTCACTGCTGAAGGAGACTTTGAGTCTCAGAAAGTAGTTCAGGTTGATTTACTGCAGCTGAATTTAATAAATGTGGTTTTTATGGCAGGTAGTCGTTTACATTGTTATGTAATAACCTGATTTTTTCTCAGTGAGTCTCTGAAATGAAATCGTGACTCTAAAGGAAGGAACAAAGTGTTACATCCACGGTTTGACTGCAGAGCTCCAACATTTCTAAATAAGTCAGCCGCCGGTCGGCACACCTGGTGCCAGCTGGAAACAGGAAGCTGCTGCTGCTGGGATTCCTGCAGGCTGAGCTCAGCCGCCGCCGCGCCGCGGAGCGGAGCCGCTCTTTATCTTAAATCTTTTAAAGTTCTGCCACTGACGATAATTTGATATGGATGTTTTAAAATATAAAGTATTTCCTCATCTGTCAAACTGAAAGCAAAATGCTGAAAATAATGGTAACACCTCCTATTTTTATTCTCATAAAACCTCGTTCTTGATTTATTACAATATTATTCTCTGATTATTTAGACTTTATTCTCATAAGTTTGAGACTTTATTCTTGGATTATCATGATTTTATTCTGGTAACTTTAGGACTATTACTAGAATATAAAGAAAATTATTTTTGCTGAAACAGAACCTGAGATAAAACTCTGTAGCTGGGGTCGTGCCGTGGTGGCGTAGCGGTTAGCGCGACCCGTATTTGGAGGCCTTGAGTCCTCGACGCGGCCGTCGCGGGTTCGACTCCCGGACCCGACGACATTTGCCGCATGTCTTCCCCCCTCTCCTTCCCCGTTTCCTGTCAGCCTGCTGTCATATAAGGGACACTAGCGCCACAAAAGACCCCCTGGAGGGGTAAAAAAAAACAAAAAACTCTGTAGCTGTTAAATGTCCAATCATCCAATAAAACATCTAGAAAATCACTGAATTTGGGAAAAATCCATAAAAACAATCTGCTTGTCTGATAAGTTGCAACAAAAGAAACTAAATAGTGGCCAACCACAGAATGACAGTTATAAAACATTGATGTTATTTAACAAGCAGAGCTCTGCAGCGGTTACTGACCGCCATGTACGGCCTGCAGCCGGCGTCTCTGGTTTTGGCGATGGAGTCCACCAGCTGGCCGCTGATGCCGAAGTCGCAGAGCTTTATGTTTCCGTTTCTGTCCAGCAGGATGTTGGACGGCTTGATGTCTGAGCGGAGAGACGGACGGTGAGCAGCGAAGAGCTAACGACTGAAACCAGAGCAGATGGGAGCGCTTACCTCGGTGGATTATCTTCAAGTTTTCTTTTAAGTGGTTTAGTGCCTTCACAGTCTGCAGACCAAAACCAGAAGTTAGCAGATGAAATTTAATGAAAGCAAACAATAAAACACAGAAACAAACTTACAGCTAAAGTGATTTTTCCTAATATCTCTTCTGGAATCACGTCGTCTAGCGAGCCGTATACAAACTTGTAAAATTTGTCTAACGAGGTAGCCATGAGCTCCATGCAGATCCAGCAATCCCCCTGAAACAAACACAGGACATCGGATCATCGGCAGGAAAAACAAATAATATTTCTGTCCCAGAATGCGTCTGACCTCTCTGAACAGAGCGCCGTAGAACTGGACGATGTACGGACAGTCACTGCTTCTCATCACCACGTCCAGGTCCATCAGCAGCTGCTTCTGCTCCTTCTCATCCACCGTCGACCGAATCCTCTGAGGAAAAACAAAACGGGTTTAATCCTCTGCTGCCGTCCGAGGAGCGGACACAGCATCGATATAAATCAGTTTAAAACATTATATTAAAAATCTTTATTGCAGAAGATTTTTAATCTGGATGACAGAAATATTATTACTGCAGATTAAACAGGAAACTTAAATATAATCGATTATAAAGAAGAGGAAAAGATTTTTTTGTTTAGTTGGAGATGAATGTAGCTTTATGGATATTTTAAAGGAGATAAGCTGCATGATAAATTCACTGTACTGATATAATTTGGAAAGATTATAAGGTGCGACATAAGTAGGCCTGATGAAATAAGCAATAAATCAAATAACCACAAAATAAATTAAAACAAGCTCAAGAATTTCCATTAGAATGATTTTTATTTTCTCTCTTTCATCCAAAAACTGGATGATAAAAGTTTTCAGTTTGGTGTTTTATAAAGCATTTTTATAGAGACTTTATAACTTGTTATTTATTTAAAATATCTTCCAGCTCAGAGTTAAATGTTTATTAGAGTTTAAAGCTTATTAATCTTTGAGAATGTTTTATTTATTTCATTATTGTCCATCACTGGCCTCAAAATGACAAAATTATTGTTTATCATCATTTAATTTGTTATCAATGAGTAAAAATTAAATGTGTAATTTAGGAAGCTTTGTCTTATTCCTGCTGCTTTTGGAATCTAATATGGAAGTTTATGACTATTATTGAGATTTTTGGTTTTCTTTTTAATTATTTTATTTTTGCTGTGACATTTTACTTGTTTGAAATAAATAAACATTTAATTTCATTTTTCCTAGCGTCGTTGGCTCACCTTCACGGCCATGATCATGTTGCTGGGCTTGTGCACCATCTTGTTGACGGAGCCGTAAGCCCCTCGGCCGATTTCGCCCAGATCCTTCAGATCCTCGGCGGTGAAGTCCCAGTGCTGCTCCGGGGAAATCTTCAGCTTCCCCGAAGACTCGATGCTGTGAGTCCTCAGCCTCTCTCTGGTGAAACAACAGTCACTGAGCATCCCACACAGCCGGGTTTTTAACACTCGAAGGGCGCTCGCTCACATGTGTGGGTTCTGAAACGGAGGTCCGGCCGTGTTTAGGGAGAATCTGGTGGAGGGTTTGATGGACGGGTTGGCGAAGTTCAGCTTCAGCGCTTTGCGTTTACCTGAGCGGCAGGAGAAAGTTTTACAAACATAACAAACACAAAGAGCAGAGCAAAACGAAAAGCAGTCGTCCAAAAGGAAAAGTAGGAATGTTAAATATGCAAAAACCACAAAATGAGACAACAGAAGGATGAAAAGATGAGTAGAGGAACATTTACTGAAACATATGGATGGAATGATTTCCAGAGAGAAGGGGCGTGAGAAGCAAAAAGCTACAGATCAGAAAAGTCATCAGCTAAAGATGATGCCGTTTAAAAACATTTCTAACATCAATAAAGACTAAACTGTCATATGAGAATCAATACACTAAATATTAATATTTTAACTAAACTGGGAACTCTGAAAATAGTTTCTTGCTCCCATTGTTGCTACATTAGGATTCATTAAATATACATAAAATAATCATAAATCAGGAATATGAACTGTACTAACAGCTGAAAATGTTTTTAATTCTTGAAGTGTTCATTCATTCATTCACTGTGCAAACAAAACGATTGAAACGAGTTTCAAATCAGCCATTAGCCACCAGCACTGCTAGCTAACTGCTCTGCTAGCCACCAGCACTGCTAGCTAACCGCTCTGCTAGCCACCAGCACTGCTAGCTAACCGCTCTGCTAGCCACCAGCACTGCTAGCTTACCACTCCGCTAGACACCAGCAATGCTAGCTAACTGCTCCGCTAGCAGCCACCACCAATGCTAGCTATCTATCAAATTTTGCCAAAAAATAAATAAACTACAATAATTCAATGAAAAAAATGCAAAGTAGTTTCAATTTAAGACAACAGAGCATGAATATCAGATGCTATGATATACAAATGGTATCACGTTTCTGCTAATGCTAACATTAGGGCTAGCATTAGTGTTATACCACCAATGGCCTAACCACAGACAAAACAGTGAGATTAAACTGGTTTCATTCAGAGACTATTTATGTTCACCACATTTTGAGTTGCAACTAGGAAAAATGGAAACTGACACAGAGCCACATCTAACTAAAGCTAATCCTAAACTTAGCATTAGCATGGTATTAGTGTTAGCATGTTTTCCTAAAACTACTGTCAAAGGTCTAGTGTTTAATGTAAAGTTACCTCAGATTTGTTATTAATAAATTGCTAACACTGACAGCTGCATGCTACTAAACATGTTAATGTTAGTAGCAAAGCTTATGTAGGCTAAAGCTAATAGTTTCATATTACAAGTGTTAGCATGCTAATGTGCATAGGTTTAAAAACTAAAAATACATTTTTTAAAATCATAAGATTAATTACTTATAAATCTTGTTTGATGATCAGAAACTTTAAGTGTCTAAAAGAAATTAAAAAGAAGCAAATCCTTTTTCACAGCACTAAACCGTATCTACTTAGCATGTAGCATCTATATAAGAATCAAAATGGTGGTGAATGAGTGAACATTTCAAAACCAGCATCTGCTGCAGGACTGTTCTACTTTATAATCTTCTGATTTTTAATAGCATAAGGATATTTAGGAATGGGTCGTTTTTGATCACTTCATTTACACCCCGACTCTTTGTAACAAAAACACAGCATGCTGAACTTCACCCTGAATGCAAACACAAAGTGGAAAGGTAAACAAGAAACAGAGCTAGACATATAAAAACATTATGATGGAAACATGCAAGATTAACTGCTTTGATTTCACCTTGAATCGAATGTTTGCACCACAGGAGTGTGTGCAGGAATAGGCCAAACAGCACTCGAAACGACAACGTCAGTGTTTTCACCAAACACAAGAGGATAGCTGGAGTGGACCCACACCCCAAATACCAGAAACAAAACAAGACAAGCAAACACTTGTGTTGCTTGTTAGTTGGACACTGGAAACCACAGAGTTAGAGTTGTAAGAGTGGAGCTGGCGGAGGCCTCCATCACAGTGAGGAGCAGCCAGAGATCTGCTGGGAGCCACACCTGAATGCTAGCTTAGGCCATTCAGAGCAGATCTGCTGTTTCTGTTTCTGTGCATGCTGCAGCTATCTGCTTAGAGTCAGTACAATCTGTGGAGCCCAGCTGCTGGTGGCGCAGGCCTACGAGGACCAGCGGGGCGATTAGGCTGGGATTAGTGGAGAACAGTAGGACAGACTCCCTCCATACCAAAGAGTCAGGCGGAGAAGAAAGAGAGGAGTGCTGTTGGTGCTGAAGCAAAAGAGGTTTGGCTTACTTGGGTGAGCTCCAGACAGGTTTATCTGAAACCCTAGAGGTGAAAAGAAAGCTTTTATTCTTTTTAACAATCCTCAGGAGACTGCTTTGTCAGTTAGACATCTGAGTCTGTTGCTTTAAATTTGCCTCTTTGGTTTTACGGCTCAGGTTTAAAAACATATTCTCAGAAATCTGCGTTGCTCTGCAGCGTTATTAGAGCTTCTGGAGGATCTTTTTGCAGACAGAATGCATTTGATGAAAGGAAATGCATTAGCATGCACCTGTAAGTCTGCTGCAGACAGTGGACCGCGATGAAATGGAGGTAAATGAGAGGAAGACATGAGCAGCAGGTAAAACAAAACAAAAAGGATCAAAAGGAGAGAAGGAAGAAGCATTTTCAGATGGAAAAATGAGTTTTATTTTCTCTGGACAGCTCACCGTCGGTCAGCATCACATCAGGAGTTAGGAAGCAAAAATTAAGCAGCATTAAGAAACAAAATAGTCAGAAGAATAAAAACCGACACAGTCGACACATCAGGACTAACTGTCACATCATTCAGAGAATTAAGCTACATAAATCACAGCTAATGAAGATTTTATTAATGCTATAACAAAGGTTAGCTGCAGTAATCAAAAAGCATATTTTAAAAAATAGAGAAAGTTCTTTTTATTTTGAAGCAGGTGAGTGACAGCAGTGTGTGTGTACCTGTTTCACTCTGACATCTCCAGCAGGTGTTGGACTCTGAAAGTTAAAACAGGCAGAGTTTGCATAGAAAACAGAACCGTGGCAGAGTTAGTAGAATCCGATTGAATCTGGACTGAAACAAAAAGCAGCTCCAGTTTCAGCTTCAAACCCGCTGGGAAATATTAAAAACTCACCAAACTCAACTTTACTGGGTTGGAAAATAAAATTCTGATGAAATTATAAAGCTGAACTGTAACATAACCAGCATTTCAGATTAATTCAATCGGTTCTGTTTGATTATGAACGGATTAAACCGGATTTTATACAACTGAAGCAAACTGCAGGCAGCTGAACTGAATGGGACTTATTCATAATTAAGATAATATTTATTTAAAATAGAGAAACATAAATAAAGTGAATGGAGCACAGTCGGGTGGTTTTATAAATGAACATGTTTCAATTCAATTCAGTTTATCAAAGTAAAGTCTGTAACAGGTGAACACAGACTAAGTGAATCGGTTTATGTCCATAAAGAGTCCAATTCGCTCCATTTACCTCCATAATAATACAATTTATTTCAAGAAAGGAAAATCCAGCTAAACTAAACAAAACAGATTTAAATGAAAGTAAAATCATAAACTGGTTCCAATTCACTTCAATCCAGCAATAAATCGATTCAGTTTATAATCTGATGTAAAGTTCAATCTATTTAAACTGGATTCAATTCAACAAGATTTAGATAAAAATATATTCAGTTCAGTTTAAATCAGTCCATCTAAACCCAGTGATCACATTAAATTCCAAAAACAGACTTTTTCATTCATTTGTTTTAATTTGATTCAGTTCAACTTATTAAAGTTAATCAGGTATGAACATAAAGGCTTTAACATAGGTTCCCATTTGCTGTGCGAATAAATTGGACTTTAATTTTAAACGGGCTAATCCTCCACTCTGTCTTAAAGTCAAAGTCCAGGTACATACAGTTTAATTAATGTAAGTTTATTATAGATTACTACAACCCACACTAATCCAGAAAAGATTTGAATTCTACAGATTAAATCCACTTTAATTCCAATTCAGTTCACACACAAACACAGTTTAACTCATTCAGGTTGATGCAGTTCAGATCAGTTCCAGGATCCGAACTAAACTGTCTCAGTTTGTAATTTTTGGTACATAGTCCAATTCAATCCTGTTCCACAGAGTCAAATCAAACTGATCTGTACACGGTGATGAAAACAAAGACCAATTATAGTTCAGATTATTCTGATCTCATTCAGCCAAATCCAATAAATACTAATTGAGAGAAACTGTAAATAAAAAATGTGATTTTGTAAGTAACAGTCTAAAACCAAGCGCCTGAACCAAACCTATTCTAAACCATTAACAGCAGAGCCACTCAGTAAATCTCCCAGATCAACCATTGTTCCCATCTGACTCAGTTATGTAATTAAAAAGCTGCGAACTCATTGTGCAAAATGTGACACATCCGTCAGTGTAGGGAGTAGCCTCCCCGGGTTAGCCGTGCTAGCGTTAACCTTCACGGCGGCGGAATGGGAGCCTCCCCGCTTACCCTGCATGCTGCTCATCGTTGCGGTGTGCTGGGACTGGGACTGCTGCGGCTGCTGGTAGTGGTGCGTGACGGATCCCGCGTTGCTGCTGCTGTGGCTGCTGCCTGTCGTTGAACTGTTTGAACCAGGAGTCGCCATTGTTGTGTGTTTGAATTCCATCAGCAGCGCCAGGGGCTGCAATGCAGAGAGACTCGAACAGCAACTTCACTCCCTTTTCCTCCCTGCTGTGGGAAAATTACAGCAACACTAACGGCGGTGAGACCCGCGAAACGAAGCAGACGACGGATGAAAAAGAGAATAAGTCCGTGAAATGATTAAATACGCGTTAAGGCTCGGGGGGCTGCGTGAGAGGCAGGCTATCTGGTGACAAAAACAAACACCCAACTGAGCTAAGCTAGCTAGACAGGCTAACAATCAGCTGACATTTCAACACCCACAAACCGCAGCAAGGCTGCAGCTGTTAGCCGAGGAGGGACCGGATGTTTTGTAGAAGCTCTTTCAAAATAAAACACAATACCAGGGCACCCAAGATGCAGTAAAACTAATTCAGCGCATTTTTACTCAAGTAAAATGAAAAAGTATTTGGCAAAAAAGTTACTTTAGTACCGGGTAACTGATTATCTGATTTAACATTTTAAAATAATGTAACAAAATACTTATATGGAAATGTATTTTAGGTCGTAAAATAAAAAAATTAAATAAAATAACACAAATAATTTGCATCATTAATAAATATAAAATTCAGCCAGAAGAAACACTTTTCCAAATAATTTATTTAACGTGATACTCCAAAACCAGTAATGTATGTTATAACAAAGTAAGTACTGAAAACTGTTTACTCAGCTTCCAACTTCAAATAATTTTTTACATTTATTTCTAAGATATTTGTTTGTTTTCAAATTTAATTTTTATGTTCTTTTTAATCTGACATATATTTTCCTGATATTCTATTTATTTATCTGTTCCTTTATTCTGCTAGCAGTTCATGACTTGTTTCCAATTACAGGCTATGTTTCCATGCAAACTTGAATTGCTTCCTTATTTCCTTAACCATAGCAATATTTTGCTGTATTTTATTGAATTTACGTTGCGTTTCATTTTCTTAGTCAGTGGGAAATAGTTTCATACTTGCTAAATAAACAGCCTTTGATGTGATTTGACAATAAAGAAGATTTAAAAAGTATATTGCTACATGTTATCAGTTATTTTATCCTTTTTTTTATTTTTGGTTACCAATTTTGTGACATTTTAATTGTGATTGGATTTTAGTCACAGCAAAAGCCATTATGACGTGTTTCCGCAACGTCTTTAAATGAGCGGAATGAGATTTATTTAGTCAAACATCCATCGTTTGGAGGAATTTGCGTCAAATATCTAGATCATTATCATTTTTATCATTTTGTCTATTAATCTAACATAAAAATTTCACTCGTTAAATCGTTTGTACAACTATAAGGCGTTTTCCACCCCGCATCTTTCAGCTGAAGAAGTGAATATCGAACCTCGTCAGTGCAGCGACGGTATGTGCGTCTGCTGACTAGCGTCTGTACGTCCCGGAGGCCCGGGCGGGGAGGAGGAGAAAAGGGACGATTCCAAACAACGATGGGAGAAGTTTGTGAGAAGATCTCATGGCTTTCTGTAGTTTGGCGATTAAGTAACTTTTTAATGTCTGTGTTCTTTACTCTGGCTTCCTATGTGCAGGTTAGCGCTTGATAAATGAGTGTTTACTCTGGTTTTGCTTTTTTAATGGTAATAATGCCATGTGTTGATCTTTCAGATCAACGATCCAGACGCAGGTTTATGGATGGTAGGTTTAGCGGCTTTGCAGTATTTTCCCCCGGGTTGCTGGTTGTACTTGACGTGTTTCTGTTCCAGGTGGGTTATGCAGTTCCTGCTGTCCTCTGTGGTTTTATTGGCTTCAGACCTCATGTCACAGGTAGGCAGGAGAGTCTCACAGATTGCACAGAAACTACATCCTCTTTCCTGTTTAGCACTCTTGAAGAGAAGTTATTGGACTCTGCACCGTTACAGAACATTTATTAGTCCTAACAGCGCCATCTCGTGGTGGACATGTTAACATCACAGCTGTTTTTTCTATATGTTTTGTTTCTGATTTTTAATTCCAGAAACTTTGCCCTGGAGGCGCGTTGCTGATCTCCACCTGATGATCTCCAGCGCAGCTATCTTCATGTTAGGATGGAAACTTTACGCGGAGCGAGCAACGCAGATCTTCCAGCAGGAGGAGGGCAGGTGTGCTGAGGCTCATGTCAAAAAGAAAATAAAGATGTGCCTGTAGAGTATAAAGGTTAAAAAATAAGAATAAAAAAATGTTACCAAAATAAGTTTGGTTTCGGAGCATGAAATCTGTTCAGAGTCCTGTGTCCCAGCATGGAAATGGAAAGTTAAGTAGAAGGAAAAAGTCTGATAGTAATAAGCATAACAATAACTGCTTATCATATATTTGGTTAAAAAAAATCTGCTAAGGCTGCCAGCCAATTAAAGACAGAAATAATGAGATAATATCTATTAATAATGTATTTTTGCTCTCTAATTCTCTTCAGAGAATTCTCTGGTCTTACGTTGACGGCTGCTTGGCTTCTTTTGTGTCGCCGCTCTGGAAGGTAATTTGCTCTTCAACTCAAGTTTAATTTGAGTTTCTGATAGATTTAGACTCTCCTGTCTTTTTCCTCAGAGCTCCGGTCGGGAAACTGCGCGTCTCCACAGCTGTGGCCATCACAGTTTTCCCCATTGTGGCTTGGCTTTACTACCACATCAATAAGGAGCTGCGGTCAGACTGGCCGGCTCACTGTAAAACTGCCATTTAAAGCAGCTCCACCTGCCATAACATTCCTTTCTTTGTTTAATGGAGAAAACCTTTGCCAAAGAAGTACTGATTTTTCTAGATACATACATACATTAAAGCAAACAAATGTTTCACTTATTTGTGATTACACCAAAATTATGTTTATCTCAAGGTAACTTTTGTTGGATGTTATTTTTTTCAGAATGTGTAAATAACAAACCTGTATACAGCAGTCTATTTCTTTCCATCTGCACTATTTTCTTTTTACTCTGGGTGGCAGCAAAGAGCTCTGAGGGTTAAAAGTGAAGACTGAAGAAGATTAAATTAATCAATCAATCAATCAATAAGAAATACTATTGTTTTTGTTTGTCTAATTATGTGGTTTATTTAGGTAGCCGTTTGATATCCGCATTTACCCCACTCTCCAGGTGGTGGCGGTAGTGCGCCAAAACAGCGTCGCCGTTAAACAAGGAGAAGAAGACGTGTTTGAAACGCCTTATCCCAGATCAGTTTGCTGAGATCTTAAAGTTCTAACCTTGACCTCACACTGACCCCAGAACAGCCGTTCTTAATCAGGTGTTTCTCCATGTAACTTCCGGGTGTATAGCAACAGCGGTTCCGTAAAGGTTAAAGCCAACATGAGCGCTCTGTTTCAGAACCTGGGCTGCTGGCTGGTTCAGAGTAAAGCCGTCCAGAACCGAACCGTCAGACTCGCTCACAGTTTAATTGGAAGGGAAGCCGGGCGGAAACACGCGCTGTCAGCGCGGACAGAGCTCTGCTACCTGGTAGGTCAAAGCTAGGAGCTTCCACCGAACTCCATAGAAGAAACAGGCAAATTAGCGCCTATTTCCATTTTACGTACATTTAGATCAAAATGTAGACATTATTGTAAGAGCAACTTTATCTATGTACTCGTCCTGAAAATTCGGTGGTGTCATTTTGTACATTAATGTATACTTTTATTTGTTAAAATTGTTTTCCACGAGAAACTGGATGTAGTGATTTATAAAAAGCTTGTAGCGGTTTGCCATATTTCACCTGTTTGTTTCAGGTGAACGCCAGCCGGTGGCACACCTGCAGAGGAACACAATGGCTGAAGCTTCACAGCTCAAGATCGTTTTCCTCACTGCCCCCATCAGGCGACAAGTCCAAGAAGTCAGGGGTAAATCTTTTAATGTGGAACATTAAAAGATTATGTGGAACATAAAAAAAGAAACTTTGTTTCCAACTTTGTGCTACAAACATGTAAGCAACAAGTCAGTTCTAAGTGGTTTACATTATAAAAACACAAAAGTAAAAAGTCATAAAAGTGACATAAGGTCACCAATTGACAATGACAAAAATCCAAATTTTAGGGTAACAAAAAGCAAGCCCACAGCATGATGCTTCCACTACCATATCTTACAGTGCATGTGTCATTATTATTTTTTTGTGATAAATATGTGGAAATATGCCCTGAAATTTCAGGTTTTCCTGTGGGGTTTTGGGAGATTTTAGCGTTATCTTGGTGATTTTTACTCTTATGAATGTGAAGCTTATTCATCAGTGAGTTGATGTGTTGGTTGATGTTTTGCATCTGATCATTTCAGCCTGTGACGTGGAAATCTTTAGCGGTGACGTTTGCTATCGGAGGAGCTCTGCTGGGAGGGATGAAATATTTCAAGAAGGAAAAAGAGGAGTGTGAGTAAAGTGGTGCTAAAAACTTTGACTCCCTGATTTTCTCCTGCCGATTCAGAAGGAAATGGTTTGGATTATGTTGGTAAAAGTGTTTTTGTGCGTAGAGGACCGCCATGTTGATCTGTGTCTTGCCGTTTTGCCTGTCAGTGATTGAGAAGAAGCGGAACAAGTCGCTGGGCCGGCCGGCGCTGGGCGGCCCATTCTCCCTCATCGATCACAACAACAAACCGTCCAGGAGCGAGGACTTCCTGGGCCGGTGGATCCTGATTTACTTCGGCTTCACGCACTGCCCAGACATCTGCCCCGACGAGATCGAGAAGATGATCGAGGTGGTGGATGAGATAGGTGATCGATTGAGTTTTTAAACAGAACTGCAGGCTGAGGTTTGCGTCGTTAACAGACTTCCTGTTTGTGTTTCTGCAGACAGAATCAAGTCTCTTCCAAACCTGACACCCGTCCTGATCAGCATCGATCCAGACAGAGACACTGCAGAGGCCATGGCTGCGTATGTGAAAGGTACCAGGACAGGATCACCCGCAGTTATTACTACTGATTTCATGGAGTTGATCAGTTTCTGTTTGTTTTTATTCTGTCTGCCTCTTTAGTCCTTAGCTGCAGGTTCAGGATTTCTAATCACTTTTTTGTGACACGATGATTCATCTTGACACAAAATCCAGAGTATTTTTGGCTGTAGATTAGTCGGAAGATAACTAGACTAGAGTTCTCATGACTTGAAACAATCTGTGATCCTTTCTTCACAATAGACAATCATTTCAAACTCCACCTGATGATAATTTGATGCTAATGAGTTAAAAGCATTTTTATTAAGTTGAATCAGTAAAACGTATACTAAAGTAACTTCATGAGATGTTTAACATTCCTCATTTTCATACTGGAGTTCTCATAAAATTACTACTTTATTCTCTTAATATTGCAACATTTATATGATCCAAATCTAGATTTTCCAAAAATTCAATCCTCAAAAATTAAATTAATGAATGAAGTTAATTTTGCATTTCCTGGCTGCTGCAGAGTTTTCCCCGAAGCTGATTGGGCTGACGGGGTCGGTGGCTCAGGTGGAGCAGGTGTCCAGAGCGTACCGCGTCTACTACAGCCAGGGGCCGAAGGACGAAGACAACGACTACATCGTGAGTCCGCCGCGCCGCGCTCCGGCGCCAGCGTTCAGGCCGAGCGTCTAACCGGCTGCTGTCACCCGCAGGTGGATCACACCATCATCATGTACCTGGTGGGACCCGACGGAGAGTTCGTCGATTACTTCGGGCAGAACAAGCGCAGCGCAGAGATCAGCGGCGCCATCGCAGCTCACATGAGGAAGTACCAGAAACAAAAGTGATGAGGGGGCGGGGCTTAACGCCCAGCATGAACTGACTGACCTCAGGCGTCTCACTGCTGCTGTCTTATATTATTACTTTGTGTCTTTTTACTCATTTGCTGTTTTTATATCAGGATTTCTTCTCAGCCAATTAAATGATGTCATTCAGTTCAGGTTTCCTGTTTGTGTCACAGAGGGGGCGGCAGGTGGGGGGCGGGGTGACGACTCAAAGCACTAACAGTACTTCCTGTTTACATCCAGTACTTCCTGTTTACATCCAGACGGATGATCAGGTTTTGGTTCCACCTACAGGTTGGGAAACAGATTATATTTAAAGTTTTCTTCAGTTTTGAGAATCCATTAAGTGTTTTCTTAAGTTTACAGTAAGTGCTTTAAAGCTTATTTAAGTCTTTTTCAGTGATTCGAAATGCTTAATTAAATTCTTAAAATGATAAATTAGTTAATGATGTGATTTTTAAAATTAGTACAAAGAAGAAACGCCATAATTCAGAGACCATTTATCCAACGTTTCCAACAATCAGGCCGGGATTGTTTGGGTTTCTGTAGCGATTTCAGCAAAATTAGGAAAGAAAACGCATATTTCCTGCTGAGTGACGGGTCGTTTGTTGGACTGAGAAATTCTGACTTTGCTTGGTTGAATTTTTTTAGTTTGATTCCGTTTTTGGTTTTTACAGAATTAGTTTCCAAAGTTTTGTGAATTTTGGCCCAGTATGTCACATTTTAGCTTCCCGAAAAGGCGGGAATCACCATGGCAACCTGTGACACGTCTTGTTTTACGTTACTCTCAACAATAAAGTTCATGTGTTTTGAATTTTCAGACTGTAGCTGCTTTTCAAAACATCTAGAGAAACATTCATGTTATCAGTTTTTATTGCCTTTTTAAATTTTTGTTTTATTAATGCTTCATTTACGGTTCTAAATTTGATGTACAATAAACTTACCTAAAAAACTTTTTTCTAATGGGTTAAAATGTAAATTTATGATGCATTTATGAACATAAACAGAATGTTAGATTTAAAAATTACTTTACAGCTATGAAACTGTAAACCTTTGATATTTTTTTTAAATAGACTCTAAACATATGAAAAATAACTCATAAAAAATAAACTGTCAATCTCCAAATCCTGACATCCTGTTGGATTAAATACTTTGATTACTGCATGTCACTTTTCCAAAAATGTATCGGTTCATTTTAATGTATTAACACAAAAGTTTTCTAACAGATGTCTCTGCAGGACGAATGCAACTGGTTAGACAATAACTGTACATTTTTTCCATTAAGATTTTTCTGTGTCCTAATATAAAATGAAAAAGAATATTAAATTTTTACATGTTTACTTTATTACGTTTAAAGCAACATACAACAGCTATACCACACACAATCACTTCCTGAAGATAACTGCTCCACTTTTTATTTAAGTCAGGATGTGTAAAGCCACAGCGCTGTCGCCCTCTGGTGGTAGAAAACCACCTCTGCAGCAGCGTGAAGAAAATAATCCTCTTATTATTCTAAAGTCTGAAGTTATGCATCATGAGATGAAATTTTGCACAAAGTGACTTTAATTTAAAGTGAAGCAGCTTTGGTTAAGAGTATGTTGCAAACTAACTCAGGTTTTGCTGTCGTCGTGGCAACCAGTGATGACTACTCGCCGCTGTCTTTTGGCTGAAATATTAGCAAAAAAACCTCCAGTGAGTGAATTTTGCATATATTCATAAGTTTTCATATCTGCCGCACGTCTGAGCGCCTCACCTTGGCCAAGTCGCGACTTTTGGCTCTCATTTTATTGACCTGAGACTCGGCGATGTCTGCCCGCTCTCCAGCCTCCTCCAACTCATGCTGAACCTTCCTCAGTTTGCTCAGATGGCTGTTAGCTTGCTCTTCCTGTAAAACACAAATAAATCAATTAAATTCGACCTGCCGAGCGGCCGCTACCTGGCAGATGATGGAGCAAGGCGACTCACCGCCTCCTCAGCCTGCCGCTTGTAGGCTTTGACCTTCAGCTGCAGTTTGTCCACCAGTTCCTGCAGCCTCGTCACGTTCTTCCTGTCCTCCTCAGACTGGGTTTTATTGCACACAGGAAGTTACGGATCGTCACAGCTTTAAAAGTAAAAACTACAGGTTCTTCTTACCTGGTATGTGAGCTCCTTGATCCTGCGCTCCAGCTTGCGAAGCGCCTTAGCAGAATCGGACCCGTGTCGTTGCTCTGCTTCCAGCTCGTTCTCCAGCTCTCTCACCTGCAGAACGAGACCAACAACCAGAGTTACTTTTACTTTAGTAACTTTTTGGAATGAATGTACGTTATGAGTATTTTCACTACATTTTACTTTTACTTGAGTAAAGGTTCTGGATTCTTTGCCTTCTGTGAGTAACTTCACTACATTTAAAAACAAGATTGTTTTACAGACACTTGCAGCTTTTGTTAAAGTTTCATTAGTTTTACATTAAAAGTAACTGATTTGGAAAAATGTTTCTTTTGCCTGATTTTATTATTTTGTAATCACGTTATCTGTATTAATTAGTTTAATCTATAAAATACCAAAATCTCCACATAACTTCCTATTTTGTCTTTAACCTTTTATACCAAATACTTTCTTACTATTATGCGATTTATTGGACAGCTACTTTTTACTTTTACTTAAGTAAAGTTATGTTAAAGTAGAGCTACTCTCACTGGAGAACAGATTCTGGGTCCTCTATCCTCCTCTGGGAGTCACATGTCTGAAATCTCAGCTGAATTATCAGACATTTCTCATATTTTGTCAGACATTTCTCATATTTTACCCTTGCTTCCAGCTTCTGGAGTTGCTTCTTCCCTCCTTTCATGGCCAGGCTCTCGGCCTCGTCGAGGCGCTGCTGCAGGTCTTTCACCGTCGCCTCCAGGTTCTTCTTCATCCTCTCCAGGTGGCTGCTGGTGTCCTGCTCTTTCTTCAGCTCCTCCGCCATCATGGCCGCCTGAAAAACGAAGTGAAACAGCGAAACGACGGCTGCTGCCAACAGGACGAACCAAACCGCATCCAGCTTACATCGGTGATGGCCTTCTTGGCTCTCTCTTCGGCGTTCCTGGCCGCCTGGACGCCGTCGTCCATCTCGGCCTTAATGGCGGACAGGTCGGCCTCCAGCTTCTTCCGGCTGCTCAGCAGGCTGGTGTTCTGCAGGGTCGCATAAACGCAGAAATCTAACCAGGTTCAACTCCTATATTGACATGAAGCAGTAGGGAAGCGTTTTTAAATCAGGAGGCGATGGAGAAACGATGAACATACAGGACGATTATTTTTTCACCAGCGCACTGCAAAAACACAAAATCTCACCAAGTATTTTTAGTCTTTTTTCTAGTGCAAATGTCTTATTACACTTGAAATAAGAAAATATCTTCTCAGCATAATATAGGAACCTGTTTTATGTAAATAATTTCTTAATATTGATGAAATAAGTGAAATAATTTGCCACTGGACCTAGTCAGTTTTCATCAGTATTACAGGATTATTGACTTAAAGGGGCAGTATTGTGTTTTCCAGGCACATAGATTCACAATTCAGTAACCATGTTACCTTCAGTTATTATAAAAATGCTCTATATGTCAAATATGACTTAAAAGAAATTACTTTAAAATTGTGTCTCTGTCTCTTTAAAACCTCCTCCTCTTTCTGAAGCTCCGCCTCCAGGTGGTCATTCCAACATGGCTCCTTTATTAACCCTTTAACAACATTTTTACCAATAGAAGCAGCTCAGCAGTTCCACCAGCTGTTTGCTAATTGCTGCTGGCTAGTCTGAAGGAGCTGGGTGGAGGAGGGGCTGTGTCCTGGAGGCGGGGCTAGGTCCACCCAGACGTTTTGCACAGCTGAATGATTGCCATGGAGATTACAGCATTTCTCAAACATGAAAGAATCAAAGCAAAACCCCAGGTTTGTTTCTGATGAGTCAATAACGTGACGGAAAGTTTAAAAAGTGGGTTTTAAGTGACGCCGCCCCTTTAAGTCCAGGTCTGACGGCTGCTGTGAACCTGGGAGTGCAGCAGCTGGACTCTCTCGCTGGCGTCCAGCAGCTCCTGCTCGGCCAGCCGGCGGCTCCGCTCCGTCTGCTCCAGAGCCGAGTGGACCTCATCCAGCTCGGCCTGCAGCAGGTGGCTGCTGCGCTCTGACACGGCCAGCTGCTCCTTCAGGTCCTCGGAGTTCCTCAGGGAGTCGTCAAGGTGCATCTGCAGCTCCTGGCACACAGCATCAGAACATGCAGCTCTGACCGGATCAGGCATCGTTTACATTTATGTTTATTTAATATGGATGATTAGATGGATGGATGAACTCTGGTTCCTTCCAGGTTCTGACCCGTTTCCTCACCTTGATCTTTATTGGGCCATGGTTGGATGAACAGATGGTTGGATGAACAGATGGTTGGATGATCCAATGACCTCTGACCCCTCCTCACCTTGACCTGGACCTGGGTGTTCCTCAGCTGCCTCTGGGCCTCGGCCGCCAGCCGGGTGCCGTGGCTCAGCTGGACCTCCATCTCGTTCAGGTCTCCCTCCATCTTCTTCTTCAGCCTGAGCGCGTCGTTCCTGCTGCGGATCACGGCGTCCATGTTGCTCTGCATGGCGTCCGCCGCCCGCTGGCCGTTCCTCTTCAGCTGCTCCAGCTCCTCCTCCTTCTCTGCCATCTTCCTGTCTGCCTCCGACTTCAGCTGGTTCAGCTCCAGCTGGACCCGCAGGATCTTCGACTCTTCGTGCTCCAGAGAGGCCTGCGCTTCGGAAACATTGCCGTTAGAGTTGCGTTTCCTGCCTGACCATTCCCTCCAACTCACCTCTGCTTCCTCCACAGCAGCCTGCGCCTCCATCTTCTCCTGCTCAGCCTGCTTCTTGGACTTCTCCAGCTCATGGAGCGTTTTTCCCATCTCCCCCAGCTGCTCTGCCAGATCCATTATTTCCTCTGCGATGAAAACTAAATCAGATCATCTGTCATCTGCTATAAAAGCATTAATATGATTTTAAATTATATTTTTTCCTCACGCTGCAGGTTTTTATTCTCCCGTTTGAGGGTCTCCAGCTGTTCCAGGCATTCCTCAAAGGCGTTCTTCATCTTGAAGTTCTCCGTCCCCAGAGATCGAACCTCTTTCAGGGCTGATTCCAACTCTGCTTGACCCTCCTCATGTTTCTGCTTCCACTCTGCCAGCACCTGCGCGCCCACGCACACGCACACATCATTCATACAGTTTGGAGTCATGATAACGGCTCCTCAGATTGGGCCGCTAATAAAACTGATTTCAGATGAAAAATAATAATGTTTAAGAAAGTTTTATGTTTTCCTTTCTATGGTGCTAATACATTGTTGCACTTTATAAATAAAATGAATCGGTTAATATAAACTAAAAACCCACATCAGGAGGAAATCCACAGTGAAACTATTAATCCTCACATAAGATAATAATCTGGCCTTATTAGGCTACATGAAGTGCTGGAGATGTTCTCTAATGAGCCTAAGAAGTATTCTCTGGATTTACTGTCAGATGCTTCTGCAACTGCTTCCTATCACCTGATGCACGGTGCCGGTTCTACAAAGTATTTTATATCCATGTCATCCTTCTTTTGCTATTTTTTTGATAAGTTAATCCCAGAAGTTATTGTGATAAATTGTGGTTTTCAGACCATTTTAAAGTGTTATGGATCTTTAATAATGCAAGAACAGATTCTCAAAGATCAATAAACTTTAAATTCTAAGGAACATTTAACACTGGAACTGGAAGATATTTAAAATATTCAAAATAAGTAAAGAAAACAACAAAAATAAAAAATAAAAATGATAAAATCTCTGTAAACCAAATTACCTTCATAAAAAGGTTTAGTTGAGACCAAAGAACCAAACTGCAGACTTTTACCATCCAGATTTTGACAAAAAGGATAAATCATGCTAATGGTAATTATTGAGTTTAATTTATGATGTGATTAACTGATTAATTGTTTGCCTTGCTGTGTGTGATCAGACCTTGTCAAAGTTTCTCTGCTTCTTGTCCAGAGCAGCAGCAGCAGCGTTGGACCGCTCCACCTCCATCATCAGGTCCTCCACCTCGCCCTGCAGGCGCTGCTTGGTTTTCTCCAGAGAAGAGCATTTGGAGTTGACGGCCTCCACTGCTTCCTCTGCATCCTGCAGGCGCAGCGCTAAGCGTTTCCTGTGCAGAAACACCGTCAGACTCTCCTCTGGAGCTGCTGAGCTGAAGCTCTGGGACGCTGTCCTACTTGGCCTCCTCCAGCTCTTCGGTCCGCTGGATGGCGTCGCTCTCGTACTTGTTCCTCCACTGGGCGACCTCGCTGTTGGCCTTGGACAGGCAGCGGTGCAGCTCGGCCTTGGCCTCCTGCTCCTCCTCGTACTGCTCCCTCAGCAGCTCGCAGTCGTGACGCGCCGACAGCAGACTGTGAGCCAGGGCGTTCTTCGCCTGAGGACACAGAGACAAATATTATTACAACGCCACGATACAAACGAGTCAGTGTTTCTCAAACTGTGGTCCGCTGTACCCCTAGTGGTCTGCAAGGTACTGCATGTAAATCACCGTTTGTTTGTGGCGACATTAGCTCAAAGTGCAACGCAACAGCTAGCTTACCAAAGGATTGTGCTTAAAAAATAATGACGGATAAAACCAGATCACAAAACTGAAAATATCGCTGGGAAGAAAACGACTCCAGGATTATATGATCGGAGGAAGTTCAGTCAGACCTGCTGAGAGTTTTTATGTCGTTCAGAAGTGATTCGATTCTTTTGAACGGCTCCATAATACTCTGCTCACACTTCAAACGTGATTATTATTGTTATTTACTGAAAAATTAGTAAGTTAAATTAATTAAAAACAATAGATAAATACAGCTGACAGAAATGGGTGGATAATTTTATATTTAATGGTACAGAAGAGGATTTTTGTTTCTGCCAAAGCAAATCAAGTCTATTTTTCTTGTATTGTGCTTCTAAATTACAAATAACCCAAAATGTCATTAATGAACACAACAGCTGGTAGTAAAGAACAACTTATTTTTATTTCCACGTGTTTGGAAAGTTTAGAATCCAAACTATCAGAATCTGTAAATAACTGAAAATGCTGGAGTTGTTCATGGTTTTATTGTGGCGAGTCGAAACATCGCCACCCTTCTCATTAGAGAACAACATCAACAACAATAAAGGTGCTGAGAGACTAACATTTTCATTTCGGGTTGTATGTTTTGAGATGCTGTGTTATTGCGGTGCAATCTGAAGTTACATAAATGTGTTAATGATCCTGAGTCAGTTTGAGTCGCTTGCCTTCCCCTCTTCCTCATGAAGTCTCTTCAGCTCCTCGATCTGCTGAATGAAGCCTAGCTTTGCTCTGGTCAGCTGGGACATCAACGATTCCTTTTCCTCCAGCTGGCGACACATCTCACCTGGTGGGCAAAACCAATCAGTATCTGAGATTATCTGACGGGATTAACCAAGTCTCACCATGCTCTGTCGTCAGCCGAGCTTTCTGGCTGGACAGATCGTTGATGAGCCTCAGATTTTCCTCCTCTTTGCTTTTTGCTTCATTCAGTTGATCTTCCAGTGAATGGCACATTTTCTCCAGATTAATCTGTTTGGAAAACAGGGAAAGTTATTTTCTGAGTAAAGTTTAACTTTATTCTAGTTATTTTGACTTTGAACTCGTAATATTATTATTTTATTCTCGCTGTTTTTATCTTTATTTTTTATCGTTGCCTTAATTCTTGGAAATTTCTGAGTTTGGAAATGTTGTCATTACAATTATAAAAGAAATCTTCAAGAAATTTCCAAGTAGTTTTCGAGTTTTTTCTAGCAAATTTTCAACTTTTGCAGCTCAGAAATGTCCTTTTTGTCCTAATAAATTCCTGACATTAATCTAAAAATGTTTTTGGTGGAAACTTCTTTTCTATCTAGTGCCGTTGTTCTTTGTAAACCGCTCACACAGAAACCTCGCTGTCGTCAGGTTGAATTAGGAAAATGAATAATCCATCCATCCATCCATCCATCCATCTTCTTCCGCTTGTCCGAGGTCGGGTCGCGGGGGTAGCAGCTTCAGAAGGGAGGCCCAGACTTCCCTCTCCCCGGCCACTTCTTCCAGCTCTTCCGGGGGAATCCCGAGGCGTTCCCAGGCCAGCCGAGAGACATAGTCCCTCCAGCGTGTCCTGGGTCTTCCCCGGGGCCTCCTCCCGGTGGGACGTGCCCGGAACACCTCACCAGGGAGGCGTCCAGGAGGCATCCTGACCAGATGCCCAAGCCACCTCAACTGGCTCCTCTCGATGTGAAGGAGCAGCGGCTCTACTCTGAGTCCCTCCCGGATGACTGAGCTTCTCACCCTATCTCTAAGGGAGAGCCCAGCCACCCTACGGAGAAAACCCATTACGGCCGCTTGTATCCGCGATCTCGTTCTTTCGGTCATGACCCAAAGCTCATGACCATAGATGAGGGTGGGAACGTAGATCGACCGGTAAATCGAGAGCCTCGCTTTTTGGCTCAGCTCTCTCTTCACCACGACGGACCGGTACAGCGCCCGCTTGACAGCAGACGCTGCGCCAATCCGCCTGTCGATCTCCCGCTCCCTTCTTCCCCCATTCGTGAACAAGATCCCGAGATACTTAAACTCCTCCACTTGGGGCAGGACACCCCCCCTGACCCGGAGAAGGCACTCTACCCTTTTCCGGCTCAAGACCATGGCCTCGGATTTGGAGGCACTGATCCCCATCCCGGCCGCTTCACACTCGGCTGCGAACCGATCCAGCGAGAGCTGCAGATCACGATCTGATGAAGCCAAAAGGACCACATCGTCTGCGAAAAGCAGAGATGAGATCCTGAGGCCACCAAATCGGATCCCCTCAACACCTTGGCTGCGCCTAGAAATTCTGTCCATGAAAGTGATGAACAGAATCGGTGACAAAGGGCAGCCCTGGCGGAGTCCAACTCTCACCGGAAACGAGCCCGACTTACTGCCGGCAATGCGGACCAGACTCTGACACCGGTCATACAGGGACCTGACAGCCCATATCAAAGGGCCCGGTACCCCATACTCCCGGAGAACCCCCCACAGGGGTCCCCGAGGGACACGGTCGAACGCCTTCTCCAAGTCCACAAAACACATGTAGACTGGTTGGGCGAACTCCCAGAACCCTCCAGGACCCTGCTGAGGGTGTAGAGCTGGTCCAGTGTTCCACGACCAGGACGGAAACCACACTGCTCTTCCTGAATCCGAGGTTCGACTATCCGACGGACCCTCCTCTCCAGGACCCCTGAATAGACCTTGCCAGGGAGGCTTAAGAGTGTGACCCCTCTATAATTGGAGCACACCCTCCGGTCCCCCTTTTTGAACAGGGGGACCACCACCCCAGTCTGCCAATCCAGGGGAACTGCCCCCGATGTCCATGCGATATTGCAGAGTCGCGTCAACCAACACAACCCTACAACATCCAGAGCCTTAAGGAACTCCGGGCGGATCTCATCCACCCCCGGGGCCTTGCCACCGAGGAGCTTTTTAACCACCTCGGCGACCTCGCCCCCAGAGATTGGAGAGCCCGACCCAGAGTCCCCAGGCTCCGCTTCCTCAGTGGAAGGCATGTTGGTGGGATTGAGGAGGTCTTCGAAGTACTCTGCCCACCGGCCCACAACGTCCCGAGTAGAGGTCAGCAGCACACCATCCCCACTATAAACAGTGTTGGTGCTGCACCGCTTCCCCCCCCTGAGACGCCGGATGGTGGACCAGAATCGCCTCGAAGCCGTGCGGAAGTCTTTCTCCATGGCCTCTCCAAACTCCTCCCACACCCGAGTTTTTGCCTCAGCAACCGCCCGAGCCGCATGCCGCTTCGCCCGCCGGTACCCATCAGCTGCTTCCGGAGTCCCACAGGCCAAAAAGGCTCGATAGGACTCCTTCTTCAGCCTGACGGCATCCCTCACCGAAGGTGTCCACCAACGGGTTCGAGGGTTGCCGCCGCGACAGGCACCGACAACCTTGCGGCCACAGCTCCGATCGGCCGCCTCGACAATGGAGGCACGGAACACGGTCCACTCAGACTCCATGTCCCCCACCTCCCCCGGGACGTGTTCGAAGTTTTGCCGGAGATGGGAGTTAAAGCTCCGTCTCACAGGGGATTCCGCCAGACGTTCCCAGCAGACCCTCACAACACGTTTGGGCCTGCCAGGTCTGACCGGCTTTCGCCCCCGCCACCGGAGCCAACTCACCACCAGGTAGTGGTCAGTGGACAGCTCCGCACCTCTCTTCACCCGAGTGTCCAAGACATACGGCCGCAGATCCGATGAAACGATGACAAAGTCGATCATCGAACTGCGGCCTAGGGTGTCCTGGTGCCAAGTGCACATATGGACACCCTTATGCTTGAACATGGTGTTCGTTATGGACAATCCATGGCGAGCACAGAAGTCCAGCAACAGAACACCGCTCGAGTTCAGGTCGGGTGGGCCGTTCCTCCCAACCACGCCCCTCCAGGTCTCACTGTCGTTGCCCACGTGAGCGTTGAAGTCCCCCAGCAGAACAAGGGAGTCCCCAGGAGGAGCACTCTCCAGTACCCCCTCTAAGGACTCCAAAAAGGGTGGGTAATCTGAACTGTCGTTCGGCCCGTAAGCACAAACGACAGTCAGAACCCGTCCCCCCACCCGTAGGCGGAGGGATCCTACCCTCTCGTTCACCGGGGTAAACCCCAACGTACAGGCGCCGAGATGGGGAGCAACAAGTATGCCCACTCCTGCCCGACGTCTCTCTCCCTGGGCAACTCCAGAGTGGAAGTATGTCCAGCCCCTCTCAAGGAGACTGGTTCCAGAACCATAGCCATGCGTCGAGGTGAGACCGACTATTTCTAGCCGGAACCTCTCGACCTCACGCACTAGCTCCGGCTCCTTCCCCACCAGAGAGGTGACATTCCACGTCCCAAGAGCCAGTTTCTGCAACCGAGGATCGGACCGCCAGGGTCCCCTCCCTTGGCCGCCACCCATCACACAGTGCACCCGACCCCTTTGGCCCCTCCCACGGGTGGTGGGCCCATGGGAGGGGGGGCCCATGTTTCCTCTTCGGGCTGAGCCCGGCCGGGCTCCATGGGTAAAAGCCCGGCCACCAGACGCTCGCCATCGTGCCCCCCCTCCAGGCCTGGCTCCAGAGTGGGGCCCCGGTGACCCGCGTCCGGGCGAGGGAACACCAAGTCCAAGGTTTTCCTTCATCATTGGGGTCTTCGGGCTGCACTTTGTCTGGTCCCTCACCTAGGACCTGTCTGCCTTGGGTGACCCTACCAGGGGCATGAAGCCCCAGACAGCATAGCTCCTAGGATCATTGGGGCACTCAAACCCCTCCACCACGATAAGGTGGCAGCCCATGGAGGAGAAAATTTTCTGATTTCTGATGAATAATCAGAAATCAAATTTCAGCAGAACATTGTGGTAGGTGTTAAGGTTGACCTCTGACCTTTGCTTTGGCCAGAGTCTCCATGTTGCTGGACAGGTCGTCCACCTCCAGCCGCAGCTCGCTCTTCTCCTTCTCCAGTTTCTGCCGGACTCTCTGGACGTTGTCCAGCTGGTCTCCCATCTCGGCCACGCTGTCCGCATGCTTCTTCCGCAGCGCGGCGGCCGTGGCTTCGTGCTGCAGCGAACACTCCTCCAGATCGCGCCGCAGCTTGATGAACTCGGCCTCTCGCTTCTTGCCGGTCTCCAGCTGAGCGGCGGCGGCGCCGGCGGCCTCCTCCAGCCTCTCGGCCGTCTCCTTCAGCTCCCTCGACAGATCCGACCGCTGCTTCTCCACTTTGGCTCGAGCCGAGCGCTCGGCCTCCATCTCCTCCTCCAGCTCCTCAATACGAGCCTTTTTGGAAAAATCTTTCAGACTCTCAGTTTACGAACTGAAGGATGAAACTAACCTAATGTTTTCAAAGACTTCATGTAGGAATTCTGTTAGTTATTTACAGCTTTCTCATCCAAAGCAGCGTCTCATTTAGCCTCAGTGTTTTGCTGTGAACACTAAGGAAGGACGAAGGCTCGGCTCTTCCTCTTCCTCACCTGCAGCTCTTTTATTTTCTGCTGCAGCTGACCGTTGACTCCTTGCTCATCTTCTATCTTCGTCTGCAGCTGTGATAACTCAAAGTCTTTTCTGTAAAATGAACCAATTTTCACAGTTTTAACATTTTACTTTGACTTTACTCTCTGTTTGTTAGATTAAATTTCATCTAAATGCAGCTTTTACTTTTTCATCTTCTCGTCCAGCTGCTGCTTTTCGTTCTCCAGATCCATGATGGATTCCTGAGCGAGTTTCAGATCTGCCTCCAGCTTCCGCTTGGCTCTCTCCAGATCCATTCGGACCTTCTTCTCTTGCTCCAGAGAACCTTCCAGCTACATTTTAAGGTGGATTAAAACCTTCCAGCTACATTTTAAGGTGGATTAAAACCTTCCAGATAAATTTTAAGGTGGATTAAACCTCTGTGACCTTTGCTGCGGTCGGAGGTACTCACATCGTCTACTTGTTGCTCCAGCTTGGTTTTGGCTTTGGTCAGAGAATTGACTTTATCCTCCTCGGACTGCAGATCGTCCAGCGCTTGCTGATGGACTTCCTGCAGAGCTTTCTTCTCTTTGGACAGCTTGGACATGTTTTCGTCTTGACTCTGGAGTTCCTCGGTCAGATTTTTCACCTGAAGTGGAGGATCAGAGGGACAGCGTCATTGTTTTCCTGCAGGATTTGATCCAGCTCAGGTTTTTGCACCAACCTTGTTTTCCACGGCGTGTTTCTCCTTCTCCACCTTGGCCAGGGTCAGCTCCAGGTCGTCCATGTCCCTCTTCAGCTCGGCGCATTCGTCCTCCAGTTTCCTCTTCTTGGCCGTCAGCTCAGCGTTGACCTCCTCCTCGTCCTCCAGCCTCTCCGTCGCCTCCTTCAGTTTGGCTTCCAGCTGGATTTTGCTTTTGATGAGACCTTCACATCGCTCCTCTGCGTCCAGCAGGTTGTCAGCTTCCTGAAACACAGTTTGTGACTCAGAAGCAGAAAAAATAACAATGACAGACTATTAGGGCCATAACAAGAAAAAAATATATTATGAGGAAAGTCATAACGTAAAGAAAATAAAGTCAAAACAATACAAAAATAAAGTCATAATATTGCAAATTTATTCTCTGAATTTTATGACTTTATTCTCGTACAATTTTGTTTTCGGAATAGTTTAAGTTTATTCTCATAATAAAATCATTTTTTGAAAGAAAAAAAGTCTAAATAATACGAGAATAAAGTCAGAATTTAGTGACTTTATTCTCGTAATAAAGTCGTATTCTTGAATAAAGTTGAGAATGGGACTTTATTCTCAACCTTTTTTTAATTTACTCTCATCCTTTTATTTTGAAGGTTCTTATCGTGGCCCTGACTCACCGCCTGGACCTGAAGCAGAAGATCGTTCTTCTCTTGCACCACTGACACCATTTTCTCCTCCAGCTCCTTCCTGCGGCTCTCCGATCGGCACAGATCCTCCTTCAGTTTGGTGAAGTCGATTTTCATCTGCGCCATCTCCTTCTCGGCCTCGGCGCTTTTCAGAAGAGGCTTCAGCTTGAAGTACAGCTTCATCCAGGGCCAGTGCTTAACGTTCATGAAGGAGCGCAGGTTGTACTGCAGCGTGTAGATGGCCTCCCTGTTACAGGAAAACCTCTGCTTCAGACATTTTAAACGAACAATCCTGAATAATATTTACATATAGAATAACTAATGAGGTTCATATCAACACATTTGTAATTACTTTTTAAATCTAAATTTAAAATTTTGATTTAAAGGTAACTTAATATTTTAAGAGGACTGTCAGTTTCTTCCTGTATTTTAGTTAAATCTTTACTCTGGATGTTATTTTATTGACTTTTGTCAATAAAATAACCAAAGAAACTTTTGTTGATAGTATCAATAAAAGTATAAAATATACATGTGAGAACAGTAGATATATAGTTAACTAATCATATTTACAGTGTAAACTTGTGGAGCTAATTTGTTAGCAGAAAATGTAAAGCATTAATAAATAAACTGTTAATTTTTATCTAGAGAGTCTTGAAATCAACACAATGAAGTTAGCTGTAGCTGCATGCTAACCTCCAGTTTTTATGCTAAGCTAAGCTAACTAACCACTAAAAGCTAGCAGCTTGACATTAACCTGCTTGTACTACAGACAACAAGCTAAACTAAGTATTTTAACTTTGTGTGTTTAGGAATGTCTATATTCTTTACATGTGTTTACTAAAGAACATCGGTTTCATATTTTTAATAAATAAAGCAGACAAGCAAACCTGTAATTAGGTAGTTATAAGATCAAATGATTGTAAACACACAGACCATATTTAGAAATATATTTAGGGGAATTTTAACACATAGTTCTCATTTGTTTAAAATAGATAGCTAAGTTTCTCTTTTTCAAAGAAATCTACATAAATCGTATTAAACCTAAGATATGAAAACTGAAGGTACTTAGCTTTATCATTTAATTACATAGGCTATTTTTGAAATTAGCTTTACAAATTAAAGGTATAACCATTTTATTCTTTTATTATGAAATGATAATAATCCTTGGTGTTTGTCTGAGTCCATTGTTGTGTTGCTTCCTGTGTGAACATATTGTGTGTTTAGGTGTTTACTTCCTGGCCATCATCTTCTGATACTCCATCCGTACGAGGAACCGGCGGCACAGAGCCTGGACGGACATCACCACCTGCGCCAAACGCTCGTCTCTCATCTCCTCCAAGGCGCCCAGCAGCCCGGCTTTGAAGAACACCTGGAGTCACCAGCATCATGTCTGGTTGCTTAGTTACCGAGTTACAGTGTTTTTATTCTTACACAGGTGGAAACACAAACCTTGGTGTGTCCAAACTTGTACTGAGTGTGATCCACATCGATGGAGCTCAGCAGCTTCTCTGCAGCCTTTTTGTTATCCATGAACTGACCTTCAGGAACGGCGCTGGGATTAAGGATCCTGTACCTGGAGGAGGAGCAGGAGGAGGAGGAGGGGAGGAGGAAGATGAAAAGGAGGAGGAGCAGGAGGAGGAGGAGGAGTTTTCTGTATGTGTGAGAGTTGACCTTGATAAATGTTTAGATGTAACTGTTAACTTACCTCTGCTTGAAATCTCCGTACAGGATCCTGCTTGGGAATCCTTTCCTGCAGATGCGAATTCCTTCCAGGACGCCGTTGCAGCGCAGCTGGTGAATAACCATCTGGTTCTCCATCTCACCTGATTTTACACAAACAATCATTTCCTGACTTCCTACTGTGAAGAAACTATTACCATCCACTTTATTTACATTGCATCTTAAGTCACTGTATGGTATATTTAAAAAGTCTTTAATTAACTGAATTTAATTTTTGCTCCACAAAAATCCTGAATGTACTCAAACGACCAGTTGTGTTAAAATGTATCAATAAACTGTTAACATGAATATAAATGTTTCTACATTCACTGAGTTCTTCTCAAAGTTAAATAACATTTAACTTTTTTCCTCATTGAGGCAATTTGGCAGAATAAAAACTGCTTTGATTTGGTTGATAAAATAATATTTAGGCCCATAACTGTTTTCTGTTTACGTCTGTCCAGAGTCTGGAGGGCCACATAAAGAGCTGCGGCGGGCCGGATTTGGCCCCCGAGCCTTTAGTTTGACACATGTGACACAGATTAAGATTAGATTTCATTCATTCCAGTCACAGTGATATTATAATGTGGTCAAAATCAATTTAAAGTGCAAATTAATCAGAAGTAATCTATTAAAGGAACCATGTTTCAGTAATGTCTCCTAAAGTTGCACATGGTGACAGTGGGGAGGAACAGCAGGAAGCAACCTGCAGCAGGTCACCTGGCGTTTTGGTTTCATTTGGTATCAAGCAGCGCACAAAGTGGGGATGAGTGGTTCTCAGGTTGGTCATGAGCTTCCCCAGGTTCTCCTGTTGGGAGACGCGAGTTAAAACTGAAAACTGATTTAAGTTCCAGATTTAATTTTCATTTTAAGTTTCATGCTGGTGTGAAGAGCCGGATCGGTCGGGAACGTCGCTACCCTGAACAGAGCGGACACAGTTTGGAAAGACGCTCCTTTCTTCTTGGATCCCTTCTTGGATCCGGCGGCCGAATCTGCAATGATGACAAATATCAAAATAACTGTTGATATTCCAAAAATTATTTTATAAAATATACTGAAGCACGGTTATAATAGCTCTGGGTTTAGTTTGATTTTGTTGACTTTTCTTTGACTAACTTAGTTAGTTTTAAGATTATATTTGCTAGTTTTTATCAGTTTAATATGGTTTAGTTTTTATTATTGTAGCAGTTTTAGTTTTTTATCCTCTGGTTAATTTCTGGTGCAGAATTCAAAAAGAGTCAAAATAATAATAAATTTTCAAAAATATGTCTGATTATTGTTGAACAACCAACTGCTGTAATTTGCCAACAGCTGATGGAAACTGGTTATGTGTGAGGAAAAATAAATAAACTTCACTTTAAATACATTAAATAGATTCATAAACACTAAAATGAAGGATATTATATTTATAATTTTCAGTATGTTTCATGTTTTTCTTCCAACTTTAGCTGTTGCCATTTTGCGGTTTAGCGTAAGAAAAGTGCCGTAAAATGAAGGATATTGTGTCTGTATGTCTTGAACAGACGCTACAGTTCCAGTCAGTTTTTAGCCAGAGGATAAAGTTTTACTCTCTCAGTTAGTGTAAGTGTTTCCTCTGTGTTACGTTGTGAGCTGTAGTGAAGTATAATATCCGAGGCATGAGGAGTTTAAATGAACGAGTGATGGACTTCGTGCCTTCGGCTCCAGAGAAGCTGGCGTACAGCATAGACAGGGTCTTGTTGGAGGACTTCTGGTAGAGCTGGACCACGGACTCGTTGAGCGGGTCTTTGTTCTTCTCCAGCCAGCCGCTGATGTTGTAGTCCACGTTCCCGGCGTAGTGCACCAGCGTGAAGTGGGCCTCCGGCTTCCCTTTCACCGCTTTGGGCTTCAGGAAGCAGCTGTTCTTGCCCAGATGTTGGTCGTACAGTTTGTTCTTGAAGGAAGCGTCGGATGATTTGGGGAACATGCACTCCTCTTCCAGGATGGAGAAGATTCCCATCGGCTTGGAAACAAAAGCTTCCCATCAGCATCACGATCAAGCCGTTAGGAGGAGCGGCTGTGATTGGCTGTTACCTTCTCAATGAGCTCAATGCAGGCTGCCAGGTCCATCCCAAAGTCGATGAACTCCCATTCAATGCCCTCCTTTTTATACTCCTCCTGCTCCAGCACAAACATGTGGTGGTTGAAGAACTGCTGCAGCTTTTCGTTGGTGAAATTTATGCACAGCTGCTCCATGCTGTTGTACTGAACACAGAGAATAAAGATTATATTTACATTAATTAACATCCCTGGAAACATAGGAACAGATCCGGAGAAGCTACATCAAAGATCTCGAAGCCAGCGATGTCGAGGACGCCGATGAAATGCTGTCTGGACTGCTTGGTGTCGAGCTGCTGGTTGATGCGCAGAACCATCCACAGAAACATTTTCTCATACACCGACTTGGCCAGAGCGCCGATGGAGTTATAGACCTGCAGGGGATGAGACGGGCTCACTTCACGTTTCATAACATAAAAAGCTTGATTATGATAAATGATTAGAAAAATGATGAACTGCTGAGAATTAAATTACAGCAGATAAAAAGTTTCTGGTTTAGATATTATCGTTTTTAAGGCGAACTGATGAAACATACAAACGTACAACAATACAAATCCATCTCAAGAGTAGAAACTTTATTTTTACAAAATTGAGGAAGTTATTTTGAATGTTGCCGTTTCCATTTTTTAATGCAATACTTTAAAAAAATGCTTGATAAAAACTCGGTTACTATAGCAACGTTCGGACTGAGGTTAATTTCCTGGTCTTAGTGATGATGTCAGCAGACTTCCTTATATCAGCTCTTTGAGGTGCAGCCAATCAGGGCCCAGGAAACAACGTGGTGCTCTGGGATTGGCTGCTTTGCAAACGCCATGGCGTGTCATGTAGCATTGCGGCTACATATTTATTTTTAATATTTTATATATGATCTACTGAGAAATCTGTGGAACCATGAACAGATGCGGGTTCTACTGGCAGATATTTTTTTATTTGAGCCTGAATGGATCATTTTGTCCCTGATGTGAATCAGAAAATGCTCAAATGAAAAACCTCTGCAGTCATTAACTACTGGAACTAAGAACTGTTGAAATAACTAATTAACATCTGAAATTTTGAAGTCATTGGCGTTCAAGCTGACAGGATGTGAAATGCTTGGCTTCGTTAAGGAACCTAACAGAACGATGAAAACATTTCCACCAGAGTTTCTCTGATACCTGCTGCACGTTTTGACCTTTGGTCACGAACTCATTCCCGACCTTCACCCTGGGATAGCAGAGGTTCTTCAGGAGGTCGGCAGAGTTCAGACCCATCAGGTAGGCAGCTTTATCAGCCTCTGCAGAGACAGAAGCATTAAGCACGTCTCTGCATGCGGCCGGCCGCACACCGCTGACCGCCGGCTCCACCTTCGGTGCCGTCCGGCTCCGCCTGCTCCTCCCGCTGCTTCTGCTTGAACTTCATGTTGCCGTAATGCATAACGGCGCCGGTCAGCTTGTAGGCGGACGCTTTCTCATCAGGCAGGAAGCCCAGGATGTCAAAGGCTTCCTGCATTTGCAGAAATAAAAAGGTAGAAGCTGCTAACGGGGAAGAGCCGCCTGTTTTCATAGAATCCACTCACATCCGTTGCCACCAGCTCCTCGGCATCGTTGATGCTTTTCACGCTGATTTCCCCCTGACTGATGAAGGCAAAGTCATACGGGTTGGTGGTGATCAGAAGCAGATCTGCGGAATAAAAAATCCAGTTCATGTTTGATTAAATGGTAAAAAATGAGGGAAATAATGAGGACAACGTTTACCGATGAGTTCAGGTTTCTGGTTGCATGTGAGCTGATAGAATATGTGGTAACTGCGCTCAGCTGACAGCTGAAACGTCACTCTGGACTTTTCCAGCAGATCTGTTAGGAAAAAGTAAAAAAAACATCAAAACTTTCTGCTTCATAGCAGAGTGATGAATTCACGCCCATCCTTATGGATATAAACTCACATGTTTCGATGTCTGCCGACGCAAGCTTCCCAGTGGCTCCGAAGTGGATCCGGATGAACTTACCCTACAAACAGAGCCGGTTATCTGCAGCCGATCCTAATCAATCATCTTAATCAGTCATCTTATCGAAGCGAAGCTGGCAGGCCGACTCACAAAGCGAGACGAGTTGTCGTTCCTCACGGTCTTGGCGTTCCCAAACGCTTCCAGCAGCGGGTTGGCCTGGATGATCTGATCCTCCAGAGTCCCCTGATGACCAAAATACCGAAACAGAATAAAATAATAAAAACCAAAACATACTTAGTTTCTGCTGCAGCAATTTCCCAACAACCCGAATCACCGAAGTACAAATATCTTTATAAATTGGTGAAAATATTTTATCATGTCAAAGGAAACTGGCTTTGATAGCAGCGCTAACATCCTTATCGAACATAAAGATGGGATGAAACATCCTGTGTTTAAATTTATATTAGACCCCCAGTGGGCCCCACTGGGCCCGCGCCCATGAAAACAGAAGGACAGTCACTGAGGGCGCTCACCTTCATTTTGCTGCTGCTCTCCTTTTTCTTGTCTGTTGCCACGGCGATTGTTGCAAAGTACTGAATGACACGTTTGGTGTTGACGGTTTTCCCGGCTCCAGATTCTCCACTGAGGAAAAAAATCGATTTTTAAAGTTTTTCTATCAAAAACAGAAAAACTAAAAGTTTTTACTCAACTTACGTGATGAGGATGGACTGATTGACCCGATCTGCAGACAGAGGAGAGGGATGAGCTGTGTGTGTGTGTGTGTGTGTGTGTGTGTGCGTGTGCGCGCTCACCGGCGAGCATGAACTGGTAGGCGTTGTCAGAGAGGGCGAAGATGTGCGGCGGGACCTCCATCCTCTTCTTGCCCCGGTAGGCGCGGACCACCTCCGGGTTGTAGACCGGCAGCCATTTGTACGGGTTGACGGTCACACAGAAGAGCCCAGAGTACGTCTGCACAGAAACGAAAAGTAATCTGATTACAATCTACAAATTACAGAATCAAAGATCTTCAAATTAAAAGCATGTTGCTGTGAAATAACATTTTTCTCATTTTGGGAGATATTTACAGATTCTTTCTGTGTGTTTTTATTAGTTGAAGATTTTATTTTCAAACATTTTGTGCTTCTTTAGAAATATTTTATAAATTTTTAACTTAAATTCTTGTTTCTTGGTGTCATTTTAGCCCTTAACATGATATAATGTAATCCATATTGAGCTGCATGGAAAGAATCGATACACAAAATGCAACACAATACAATATATTACATAAAATAACATATGACACAATATTATGCAGAATGATATAAGATGACATCATGATATATGATACGATATAAAATGTAATACAACACCAGGCATTTATACAAATACTGTAAAGATGAACTGAATTAATATTGTACATTCTGCTATAATTATTTTAAAAAAGGCATTTTACAAAAGAAGCCCACAAAATTTAGTGTATATAGAGAAACATATGGTCCTATTAGATAATTATATGGACAGATTAAAAACCAGTTAATTTTATTTCTGCCATATTTACATGTTTTTATAAATATTTTCTAATTTTCTGCAGGTTTTAAATTTTGCTGCTTTCAGAGCTGAACAGATAAAGTTACTTCTAAAACATTTAAATCAATTTAAATCCCTCACTAACAGTTCTCCTTCCTTTAATGTTTGCAGGTAAATTTGGTTTAAACTGAACAGGAGACGTTTCTGAAGCGGTGACGTGTTTCATGCTTACGTAGATCATCCAGGCGGCGTATCGCTCCTTCAGGTTGAACAGGACGGCCGGTTCATGCAGGTGCGTCATCATCACCATGTCCTCGATCTTATCAAACTTTGGAGGATTCATTGGAAACACCTGGTCCTCCCTCACCGTTAACGTCTGCAGAGGAAGGTAGACCAGGTGAGAACGTGAGACCAGGTGAGAACGTCACCTGCTCTCATGAACAGGTGAGAACGTGAGACCAGGTGAGAACGTCACCTGCTCTCATGAACAGGTGAGAACGTGAGACCAGGTGAGAACGTGAGACCAGGTAAGGACAATATCGTTTAATTGAATTGAAAATCTTATATATATTTTTTTACCCCTCCAGGGGTCTTTTGTGGGCTCTAGTGCCCCTTATATGACAGTAGGCTGACAGGAAACAGGGGGAAGACATGCGCAAATGTCGTTGGGTCCGGGAGTCGAACCCGCGACGGCCGCGCCGAGGACTCAAGGCCTCCAAATACGGGTCACGCTAACCGCTACGCCACCACGGCACGCCCCGAAAATCTTATTTTGTCTGATTATTTATTTAAACTCATTTAACACATTTTATTACATTTTTCAGCAGTTTTTTGTAAAGAAAAATAAAAAAAACACCAAAAAAACACCAAATTATTTAGGGGGATTGAGAATGTTTTAGTGGGGCTCCAGCCCCCCCACAAAAGTCCTAGAGACGCCACTGCACCAAACAAGGAGCAGCTTAAATGCAAATTTCCAGAAAACTGTAAAACAGCCGAAACCCTGAGTTCCTTTGCTTTTGAACCACAATTACTGGAACCTTGAGCAACACATCCACCTGAACTGATGATCCGTCGAATGTAAAATTTGTTTCTGTTGGTTCTTTAAACTCTTTGCTACAAACGAGCGCCCTGATTGGTGGGATCACCTACTAGATCGTCGCCAGTCTTCACGGTGACTCTGCCCTCGGATCGGTTCTGGATCTCCGCCTTCACGTAAAGATCCGCGGCGTCGCTCACGAAGCACGCCGTCTTGCTGTCGAACGGCCGGTTCTGAGCCTCGGCTCGCTCCTTCTCGGACTTCCGCAGGAACTGGGCCGCAGGCCCGAACACCGCCATTTCCCCATCGGAGCTCATTTCTCCCAGTGGGACTCAAACACAACACGGATACTTTAGTTTATGAATGAAGAACTGCGGTGAACTCACCGTGGCCTCGGCGTCGGGTCGGGACAGGAACGGGTTTCCAGAACGCTGCAGGAGTGGCTGCAGACTGCAGGAGCGGGACAGACGTCTGTCCGTTTTATACGCAGCTCCGTCCTTCACCTCGCGCCCGTTCCGTCCGCCGGTAGAGTTACAGACCTGCTGCTCACCAGGACGGATCAGGGACCAACAAGCAGCACAGATATATTTAGCTTTAGATGCCAAGTAAAGGCAGGTTTTAAAATAATAAAAACCTGTTAGAATAGAAGTCGGCGTGCTGGTTCCATCTGGGTTTTCCTCACTCCCAGTTTAACTGCAGTTTTCCTGCCCAGCTCTCAAACTGCATCACTGAAAGTATGAAAGGAGAGATTTAAATCTTTGCTTTTTTAGTTCATAGATGTTGGTCCAGAAATAAACATTTTTTTATTTCTGCAAATATAAAAGTCACAGTTACAGTTCAGATTTCTGTTTCAGTGGAATATGAATGAAATTGGAGATAATTTTACAGATTAACGGACGGATGAATTATATCACGTTTGTCCAGGTTGTCAACCTGTTGTGTTTTTTTCTTATGCAGCTCAATGAATAAAAAAATATTTATTTGGTTCTTCAAATTAATTATAACCCAACATGTTCTAATTTCACCTAAATCCTTCAGATTAAAACAGTCACCTTAGCCTGCGATGAGGGATCCAACCCGCTATTCCTGACTGGGTAGACTGGTTTAACTGGTTTAACTGGGCTGACTGTCAAATCCACTTTAAAGGTGTCCGGACAACCTTTAAAGCGGATCTGAAGAGGATTGATTATTTTCCTTTTAGAGGATTATGTGTGGCAGCTGCAGCGGAAACAAAAGCCTGAGTGGGATACAGTTGTTTTAACAAAGAGACGGTGGCAGCAGTCCAAGCTACACAGGACAAAGGGACAGGAGGACGGGGGGGCAGGAGGACGGGGGGGCAGGAGGACGGGGGGGCAGGAGGACGGGGTGGGGGGGTTGATGTGAAGTCGTTGATCTGGGTGACACAGTGAGGTGAAGCCGGACCTGGACAAAGTCCTCGATGTTTCTGAGAACTTGGTCAGATGCTTCAGAAAATAACTCGGAGCTCAGAGTGATTATAATAAGTGAAATAACCTGAGAGCGTCGCTGTGGACGGTGATGCTGTGGGCTGGAAGGATCTCCAGCAGCAGTCAGTCTTCCAACACACCTGAAGAAGCCTCTGACTGAAGATTGCTGCTGATTGACACTCTCAGTATCCAGACAGCAGAGATGATTGAAGTTGTCTTTATGTAAACTTTCTGGCTCTAAATTAATTTCTTTAAACTGGGCATAGTTTTCTTCACATGCACCTTTTCTAACGGCTTCACTGTAATTTAATAAGTTACACCTTAAGTTACTGTAAAACTGGATTTCAGACTCTGTGGTGATTATGCTGTCTGATGCCGGATCCCTTCAAATATTCAGGCTGTAAAATTTAAAATCTGATGAAAAGTAACAGCAGAACAGGGCAGAAAAGTTAAGGAAAGCTGTCTAAACCAGTCAGTCGGTTCTGATCCGCTTGGTCAGTACTGAGGCGCCGTGTCCTCCCACCTTCCCATTTCTATCAGCTAATTGTTCCAAGGTGAAGCTTATTTTAGATGATCTGTTTGCTTTACATGCGACAGGTGGAGGCCGACTGCATGGAAATGATTCCAGATAATCCATAATAAAACCACAACTTAGAAACAATAGCATCCCCTTTAAATTCATTTAAATCTCATCTTTAGATCTGCGAGAAAAGATTAGATAAACAAAAAGTTAATTTTTTATATTATCGAAACAATAACCTGGTGGCAGATTTCCAGTGAAGGAAACCAGTCCAGACTGGGAGGCTGTGGCTGCGGCCGCACAGGAAACAAGAAACTTTAAAGGAAAGTTCGAGTCGTTTGTTCATAATTCTCTCTTAAATAGATGAAATTAAAAAAGTGTTTTCATTTAGTTATGTAATAATTTTGCAAAAAGTTTCCAAATAAATTCTAAGAAGCCAAAATCTTACTTTTACTTTCTTACTCATTAATGTTTAAAACCAACAGACAGCTGGTGATTAATGAAAATATTGATCAAGTAACAGACGTGCTTGGTTTTTATTCTGTTTATGTAAAATCTACCATAGACGCCATCTTTAAAAAGCTCTACTTTGAAAAGAAGTTTCATAAATTTTGTTTTTTCTTTCTAACAATTCGGTTTGCAGAATTAGCTTAAAGTGAACATTATGCTAAATATCTGCTAATGTGGACAAGAAGCGAAAAGCAAACAGAAGTTACGATTCCATAAATGTGCGCAAATCTTTGTCAATATTCCGCTAACGATGTTTTCATTAAATAATAAACACAAACACACAAGAATCATTTTGTTCACGCAATAAGTAATTAAGAAACGCACCACGCCGCGATCCTCCAACCACTTCCTGTCTTCTTCTTCTTCGTGGGTTCAGCCAGGGCAACATCTGGTTGTTGATCACGTGACTCGCGTGATGTGGGAAAAAAGGGTTTCTGTTGCAGATTTTCAAAAATAAACCAGAAACGACTAGAAACAAACATTTCATCCCCGCCGAAACGTTTCATCAAAAAACGAGAATTATTTTAAATTTGTTTTGTTTTTATTAAGCGAATTTCATTTCAAAATGCCAAATTTCCTCATTATGATCAGCTACTGAGAAACAGTCTGGGTCAACTGAAAACTTTAATTCAGATGTTAGAGACGCTTCTAACCTGTTTTTGATTTAATTGCAAGTTTAGAGATTCATATTCTGTTACAGTTTTCATTTCAAAGCTCTTATGATTCTTGATATTTTGTATTGATTCAATTTAAAGTCTTATATCTGGAATCATATTCACAAATGTTTCCTATCTGTTGCCAACAGATCCACGTTAGTTTTTATCCCAGAACCTTCCGAAGGGAAAGTCCAGACGTCAGTAAGATGTTCAGACCCGGATCGCCTTCTGATCCGGCTGACACCCCATCAGAACATGCAGAGGAAAGTCCAGTACAGAGCTGCTGGGACAGACACGTCCTTGTTGTGTGCCAGAACATTTCTGGCTTTGTTTCACTGCAGAAGGACGACCTTTGACCTCTGCTCTGACCCAAACTGAGACCCAAACTCGTGGTTCTGAGAGGGAGAAAAGCTGCTCATTTAGGAAGTTTCCATGTTTGTCTCGTAGTTCGGCTGCAGACTCGTCTCTGTGTCTTCGTTCTGTTTCTCCCCAGAGCTGCTTCATGGTAAGAACTGCAATCAGACTCTTATGGACAGAAGATTCAATTTCTGTCTCTAACTTTATGTTTATTTGTTTACATACTAATTACACACCGTAAATGAGTCAAATAATGATTCATATTTAAATTAGAGGTGGGACTCGGAGTTAATTGCAAGTCTGTAAATAATTAATTTCTAAATTATTGGATAAGTAGACATATGAGCTCAACAACTAATATATTTATAGTTTTAATCTGTTTTTAGGTCATTTAATCATTAGATTGGAACAAACTTCAACTTTCCAGAGTTTCCATGATCATTCATGGAGCTTCTTTAGAACCGTGGACGCTGACATTAGCATTAGCTGCTACATGTTTAGCATTGAGATGCTAATTTAGGCTTTAATAGCTTCACTGATGCTAACTGCTTTTAGCACAACTTGAACAGAACAACAGTGTTTCCAGCGTCCAATCAGATCGTTTAGAAGCAGAAATTAGCCGCCAATGGACTGAGAGAAGCGGCTTCCATGGCTGTTGTTAGCTTGTGCGTCAGATTTACCGGTGTACCGGAAACATACAAATACAAAGGTTCCACTTTCAACTTTTGTATGTACACAAAAGGTTACTGATTTCATAAAATGATTTAAATGCATTAAAATCTTTGTAATTAATGAATCAAAAATAACACATTAATATCCCAACCTTAATCTAAATCTGAAAATAATTGTAGAATGTCACTCTATATTAAAATCTTTGTTACTTGAGATTTACAACATTCCCATTTAATCATCGTCTGACAATCATTTTTTAAGGGATAAATTCAAAACAAATGTTTAAATAAAAGGAAACTTGCACCTCTAACTTGTTTTCAGTTGGAGTCACTAAATTTACTTCTATTTGATGTAACTTTGACTTGCAGGACCAACAAACTGCAGGCAGCTGGACTAATGCATCAGTATGATCTCATTTAACCATCTGTCTTTGCTCTGCAGAGCTTCCTCTCTTTCTTCCTATAATTACTGCTTCAGAGTCTCTAACCAACCGTGTGAAAAATCGGATTTTTAGCTGCTGTCAGAGAACCCAGGATTACAAATTAAGGCTGTGCAAACACTGCATTTAAACCACAGGGCTGGGGGACTCAATGTTTTTATTTTTTATCAGAGTTGGGCCTAAATTGGGCCAACTGACCAGAGTCCTGTTCTCCAGCGGGGCAGTGATCTTCATCCTGGTTTCCTGTTGGTCTTCGTCAGCAGCCAGAGCGCACAGAGGAGCTAATCCTGGCCGGGGAGCAGCAGCACCCGGAGGATCAGAGTTTAGATATCGCTCACATTGAGACCTGGCTGATTTTCTAACACGCTGAAGCATCACATCTCTTCAGGCTGCATTTCTGCTTTCAAGCCTGTGAAATCAGTGAGAAAAAGAGATCTGATTAAAAAGATAAGATAAACCGTTCCTGCTCAGCAACAATGAGGGAACTGTTTGTGTTCAGGCTTTATTAATGCAGCTACATTTGATCTTGGGGTTTTGGAAGGAGGCAGGAGATTAAATCTGTCAGTGACTTGATGTTCATTGAGACTGAAATCGTTACTGAAAGAATTAAATTCTAGATTGAAAGTGAAATAAACTCCTTCCTGTGGACTGGAGTCGTTCCTCTGCAGGTTTCATGTCCTGTACCACCCAGAACATGTGGAAGCTTTCATGTTTTCATCATTTCTAAATGTAAATTTTCTCCTTGAGTTAGTTCAGGTGTTCCTGTTGTTTATTTGTTCTGGTAGGTTTAGTCTTTATTTGCGTTGCTGTCAGGTTTCCTCTCCTCGCTGCTCTGGAAACAGTGAAGCAGCATCGTTCGGTATGTCTGGCTCCCTGTCAACAAGGTGTAAACACAGCCTGAATAATTTATCACTCTGACCTAACAGTTGCTAACGGAGGTTTGTAGGACAACAACCAGCATCATGGAGACCAGGGAACAGAAACTATCCACTGACTTTCACTTCCGCCCTTCTCTTCGGTTGTCCGTGTTTTTCTTTTCACTCTTAGTGTTGGTATTTTCCTGATCTCAGTCTGTGAGTTACTGTGTTTCCTCTGGTTTGGTGATTCTTCCTCTCCTCCTCCAGAGTCGCTCTCCATTCAGCAGCAGAAGATTCAGATGATCTAAATGTAAAGAGGAGTTAACAAATCAACTTTTTTCCAGTGTTATTTTTTAATTTTTCCTTAAGGATGCTATATTTATGTTTCTGTTTAACATTTTTGTGAAAACTTGTTTAATTTTGCACCGTTTGGCCTAAAACTGCCTCAGAGCAGCACATCCATCCAGTCCTTCCTCCTCTATTCAGCTGTTATCAATAATCTGATTATAGATTATTAGCGTGTGAGGTTCAGCTGCAGATGAGGCCGTGCTGCAGATTAAAACTCTCTCCTGGTAAATCACTGCAATCAGGGCTGGCCCAAGGCATAAGCAAACTAAGCAGCTGCTCAGGGCCCTGGGGGCCTGGTGTTTTATTTAATTGTGTGTTTTTAATATCAAACACACAATTTCACTATGAACTTATTTGTTTTTACAATAATATATATTTGATAATGTATGTAGAAATCATTATTTTATGGATAAAAAGAAAAGAAAAATTGCTCTTGGGGCCCCCTGGTGGCCGCGGTAGGTACCTAACCCTAACCCCGGTACCATGAGCTGCCATTCAGAACATCCAAAGGTCCAAAGGTCCAAAAGTCCAAAGGTCCAAAGGTCCGGTCAGAAGTTAAGTTAGTAAAACTACGTGTCAGAAAAGGACTGATCCTTCAGGGAGGAAGAAAAGAAAAAAGCCAAGATAAAGGTTTTAATGAGTCTTGCTAATGTAATGTAATGTAAAAGATTAGTAAAGCTGCTAACAGAACATTAGCTTGATAGCAACCTGGACCGGTCCAGTTCAGCAGTAAACATTTATGCTAGAGTTTAAACTTTAAATGAGTTGATTCTCATGGTGGTTCTGGATATTTCTGAGCTATTTTGGCTTCAATCCGTCTTTAATAAGAATAATTAAAACTTGTCAATGTTTGACATTGTTAGCTAAATGTTTTTCCGTCAGGCTACAAGCTGCTACATGATGAGCTGCTCTATGTTGTTTGCTGCTGAGCAAAATCATTTGGTGGCTAAAAACATTAATTTACATCAACTTCTGTTAAAATCATTTGAAGGCTCAGAATCAGTCCGGTACCGGTACCGGTCCACATTCTCAGGGGAGAAAGACTCACCTGGTGTAAATTACATTTTAGCTGTTGGAGTAACGCTTAAGATAAATTAATTTAATCAAAGAAGGTGAGGTGTGTGAATAATCTAATGATCAGGCTGCTGATTGCAGCCGGTCCACATTGTTAGCAGAACCAGAGGGCCCCAAAATCACATTTGGCTCAGGGCCCCATGGAGGATTGGACCGGCCCTGCTGCAGTCATTTCTGTCCTCAGCCTGAAGCTGGAGCCTTCATGTCTGCTGAGGGGAGCCGCTGATACGGAGGATTTATTTATTTATCCAGTTTCTGGATCGTTTCCCTGCTTGAATGGCAGCATGTTTTAGTGAGGAGAGCTGAAACATTTGATGGTCATGTCTTGGGCCGACCCAAACTTCACATTACTTACCTCCTCTCTGTGCTGCTGGAGATGCTGCAGCTCTAAAGTTTAATGATGCAGCAGCAGCGTTTTATGCTCCCACTCTGAGTAAACTTAGTTATCAGCGTTAACGACCAAATCATTACCAACCTGCAGCTCGTTAGTCACTGATGGCTGTTTCTGCAGATGGACGTTAAAAAATCTGGTTATTATCAAAAACATGATTAACTTTTCTCTGTAGCTCTGAACTTCATCTAAACCTGTTAGCTTCTGTTTTCCACTCGCTTTAGAGGAAAATTTATTTAATTCATTTTTACCCCCAAACACAAAAATGATACAATTAGAATAATAAAGATTTAATTATGAACATTAAATACATTTTTGGTTGCTCTTTAATTATTGTCAAGTTTTTGTAAGAAATTTTCGAAAAATGGAAACAAACAATAAAATAGAAAAATACAGTTATGTTACCTTGTTTCAAAAAATCCCATGAAATTTTCTTTTTTGTTTATTGGCTTATATTTAGTTCAGTATTTTCCCAAGAATATTAACACAAAATACATTTAAACAGAAAAACACAGGCTCAGAGTAATTCTTAAAAAAATAATTAAATCCTCTTTTCCCCAGATTAATAAATAAACTAAACTGAGAAAAATTAAATTATATAAGGAAGTTTGAGTTGCTTATCTAAAATCTAGAAAATTAAGTTCTTATGTTATCTTGAAATATTTTATTTACATATTTATATTTTGTCAGTAACACTTTCTCCTTTTCAACAAACAAGTATTTAGTAAATTAATTGAGCATGAAAGAAAACACTAAAGTATAAAACAAAAGAGAGGAAAAGTTGATTTCTGTGCTTTTCATGTTCATTTTTCCTCATTTCCTTCAGTTCATGTTGACTTTGCTGTTTAAGTTTCTACTTTTTGCCTGATTTTATTTTTAATCACTGTGTAAACTTTCATGGTTTCCATGTAAAGCTGGTTTGTGTCCACAGAGCTGCGCTGCGGCTGAACCGGACCGGCGGCTTCGTCCTGCTGGAAACCAGAACCGTCGTCCCAGTGAAGGTAAAACGAACCAAAACTCTTTGGTTCTGTTCTGTGAAGGAGTTCCTGGAAAAGAGGAATGTCCAAAATAGTTTGACTCAATCTGCTCCATAAATCAGATGTTTGTGTCGTACATAAAGAATAAAGCTGTTGGGTTCGTCTCCAGCTCCTCTGCATTCAGCGCCGTAACTCTGCGAACTGGACTCATTCTCATTCTCTCCTCATCATCATCAGGCTCCATCAGGCCTGCACACTTTAATCTGATTATCCTGGATTTGCTCCGTTGGAAGAACCGAAGCAGCCACTTTCTCAGGAGGTGGAGGAATGTTCCTGCTCAGCCTCTGTGTGTTTACGCCTCAGTTCTGGAGCAGAACCTGGAGGCTCCTCCAGCCTGCAGACACAAACTCACAGTTCAAACGCAGAAATTAGAGCTATATTTATATTCACAGCCTAGTGCTGCAGCAGCCGCTGTCACTCTGTTAGTTTATTGTTGTGTCATGTTCAGGAAGCTGCAGCTCAGGATGTGTCAGTTATAAAGATGTCAGAGTTTCAGAAAGCTGCTTGTAGCTGTCAGCTGCTGTCATTTAATGGAGACATTTTCACAAAGGGGATCAGCTGGAATATCGGCACGCAGTCCCGCCGGAGCTGCAATTATGCTGCTGGGATTTGGAATAATGTGAAAGATTAATTAAGAGGAGATGAGCCTTTAAAGCTGTTACTGTGTTAAAGACGTGGCTGTTAGCTGACAGGAGAAAGCTTTCAGCTATGGGGATGTTTATAACGATGTTTTCTAGCTGCTGTGACTTTGACATACCCACCAGCTCCACCAGGTGTTAAACCAGGATATGATGTTCAGTCCACCTAATCCAACTCCAGTCCGTTTTCCTATAAAGTCCGGTTGCTGAGGTAGCAATGCTAAGCTAACTCTGGTCCTCCAAAACTTGGTCTGGGTTCAGTTGAAGTGAACTCTGATTCGGTTTGAATCCATATGTGAACGCCAAGCAGACCGGAGACCGGTCCAAAAGCAGGAAGTGGACTACAGCACAGGGCATTCTGGGTAAATATAAACAAAGCTAACATGCTAGCCTAGCGCTAGCAGCAGAAATGGCTCCTGGTCTTCAGCCAAAGACTAAAGAGAAAAATCTGACGCCTCCATCTTGTTTCCATCTGGTGAAGAAGGAAGTTGCTCTCAGTGTCTTCAGAGGTTTTTGTGTCGTTTCCTTCAGTGGTTCTTGGTGCAGCGCCCCCACAGGCCAGGAGGGGAACAGGTTGGTTTGGGTCAGAACCACAGCAGCTGGAGGTGGAGCAGATGATGGAGTTCTGGTTCCAGTAGAACCGGGTCGACCGGACAATCAGGAGGGAAACAGTCTTAATCTCATCTTCAGGACGACACTGAGGCAGGAAGACAACATTAATCTGATCTTTAGAATCAACCAAAGCTTCCCACCCAGAAAAATAACAAAATAACTGAATGATGAAAAAAATCTTTGTTTCTTCTGCGATGGCAGGAGAAACAAAACGCTTCATCTGCAGCCATGAGGAAACAATTCAGTTGAAACATGAAGCTGTCAGTTTATCAGGAGATCCAGACTGAAAGAAAAAGACCCAAGATGGATGGATTAATTTAATCTCTGGCTGCGTTTAAACTCTGAACTAGCTGATTTTCCATCCAAGCCTCTCTGAACACAATGACAACACGAATCACCTTCCTCTTCCTCTTCATCATTTTACAGAGAGTTGCTCTCTGCAGACTGGGTTGATCTCCGATTACATTTCTGAAAAAATTGCTAAGTGCTGATTTCTGCATGAAGGCCACACATCGATAAAAACACTCATCGTTTGTCCAACTGCCCATAAAACCTGCTTAGAGTCAGACAGGAAACCTGAAAACAAAGTGTGTGTAATCCGGCCATCAGTCCTGCTCCAGTGGAAACATGGCGGCGGCGCCGCTCTTCCTCAGCTGAAGCTCTTCCTCAGCTGAAGCCCCACAGGGACGGCTGGCAGCACAAACTCCTCACCATATGGTGAAACCAGGCCTCCTCTTCCTCAGCCCCGGGTTCTGGACACAGTACTGGGAAACAAAACACCCAAAACAATAAAAACAGAGATATATTCTAAATAAGATAATAGTGGATGGTTATCAGTTTGGAGAGCTCCAGTTTCTTCAACTCAGTTTAACAAGACACAACTCAATAAATCCCAGTAACCCTGTGAACACAACTGGAGGAGAAATCTCAACAAGAGGCTCGTTACGGTTCGGCACCGGCAGCATCTCTGCTCAGCCGGCCATCGGAGTCAGAGAGCAGATGGTTTTCCTCCTCCTGCTGGCTGAGGAGGAAGGAGCGGACGGACGCAGCCGGCTGCAGGGGGTTTGTCAGCGTTTAGTCAGACACGAGCATCGCTGCTGACAGAGGAAGAGTTTACTGACGGGATCAGAGCGGCTGCTCCGGACTAACAGGAACCTCCAGAACAAAACGCCGTCAGGAAGCAGGCGACTGAACACAGCATCAGTTCACATCAGTATGTCAGGAATGTGGAGCCTTTAGGTCCGAACACAAGCAGGAGGTCCAGGATGGAGGTGAAGTGGTTTAATAAAGAGGATCTGACAAAAGAAGTGACTGAACAGGGAGGATAAAATGCTGGGCAGGATAATAAAACTCAGGCGAGTGTAAATGAAACCACTGCTGTGGGAGCAGCATGAAAATCTGAAAATACTGTAAAAAATAGATTAAAACATAGAGGTAATCAGAAACAGAAACAAAAAGTGGTAAAAAAATAGCCAACTAATTAAAAATATATAATTTACCATGGCTAACAGCGATGGACGATGAAGCTGCTTCTCTCTGGTCCACAGAGGGTTAATTTCCACCTCTAAACCATCTGATTGGACGCTGGAAAAGATTATTGTTGTGTTTAATTTGTGCTAAAAGGAGTTAGCCAAACAGTGAAGCTATTCAAGGCTAAAATAGCATCTGAATGCTAATATATAGCAGCTAACGCTAATGTTAGCGTCTAAAGAAGCTCCATGAACGATCAGGACTTCCTGAAACAGTTTGCTCCAATCTGAAGGTGGAAAAATCAGATTTATGAAAATGTTGCTTATTTTTGATGTTTCTTCTCGTTAAACTGATTCATTTTTAAACCGATTTATTCCCAGTTTCCTGTTCACCTGCTTAGTGTAGAGATGTACAGCCTGAAGAAACTGCAGTGATCTAGAAGTGACTTTAATGAGGTTTTTAAAACACAAAACTCTTCCTGCATCCAAACCTGGCTGAGGAGGTTCTGCCATCCTGCAGAGGTTCTGCCATCCTGCAGAGGTTCTGCGTGGCTGCAGAGGTTCTGCCTGGCTGCAGAGGTTCTGCTGGGATGCAGAGGTTCTGCTGGGATGCAGAGGTTCTGCTGGGATGCAGAGGTTCTGCCTGGATGCAGAGGTTCTGCTGGGATGCAGAGGTTCTGCCTGGCTGAGGAGGTTCTGCTGGGATGCAGAGGTTCTGCCATCCTGCAGAGGTTCTGCGTGGCTGCAGAGGTTCTGCCGGGCTGCAGAGGTTCTGCCGGGCTGCAGAGGTTCTGCCGGGATGCAGAGGTTCTGCCGGGATGCAGAGGTTCTGCCGGGCTGCAGAGGTTCTGCCGGGCTGCAGAGGTTCTGCCGGGCTGCAGATCAACCTCCCATCCTGGTGAATTAGAACAGGCATCCACTGTTTCTTTGGTCCGGCTGTAAACTGTCATAATTTGAGGCTAATCTTTTTGACCCACATGCAGAATACACTTCAGGATACAGAGAATGTCAGTTAAATAAAGTTTATTGTAAAAAGAGTTTGAATGTATCTTCTTTGCCCGGGGTATGGGACAGCTGGAGATCTGGAGTCTGAGGATGGAGTAGATGAGAGGTGAGTAAGTAGCACTGAAGGTGAAAAAGAGAATAATAGGAGACCTTACTAGTGAAATGGAACTGATCCACCAGGGGGAGGTATTCTGCTGGTGCTGGAACTTGGTTTCTAGGGTGAGTGCCGGGTCCAGGTGGGGTTGGAACTGAAGCCAGGAGATCCAGAGAGAATGGGCGGTGATGAGGGTTTGTTAGTTGTACTTCATTGGAGGGCGGACAGGTTGTAGCACAGACTTGAACAGCCAGAAGAACCAGTCGTAGGGATTTATGAACCAGGGGTTTCTTTATGAAGAATCTTGGAGGTGAAACGATAAAACTCATAAGGCACAAAGGTAACAGCCGCTGAGAACCTACAAGGAAAACACAAGGGAGGCTTGAGTAAAACACTTAGAAAACTCAGCGAGAGCACACACTGAGGGGCACAGAGTACCATGAACGGCAACACTCAGGCATCGAAGGACTGGTGACAGGCTTCTCTTAAACACTGGCTGATGACAGATAGGCTGCAGGTGTGATGGCTGAACACCTGAGACCGCCCTCTGGACAACACAGCTTCCTGGCTCCATCTAGTGGATAACTAGAGACAAGAAAAGCAGCCCCACAGAAACCAAAACTCCAGCTTCCCAACATAAACCTTCCTGGGTCGTTAAGATTCCTGGATTTTACTTCAGCTTCTCTCCGGCGAAGGAAAAGGAAATAACCTGAAAGTCTTTCTGCTCATTAAACGAGTGAATTCCTGAGTAATAGGGATCAGAAAGAGCAGGTCCGGTTTCCTCCTGTTCTGTGTGAATAGAAGCAAACATCCAGAAACATCCAAAAACCTTAAAACTGACAATTCATCTGATATTCATTGAAGGATCTTTTGAGCAGAGCGGCTTGTGTCAGAAAAACCTTCATTTACTGCGATGCTGACGGAGGTTAAGTGAAGTCATGGGTTTCTCATTGCTCCTGTAAGCGAAGTGATAACGATCCGAGTCTGTGGTCTGGCTGCAGCCTGCGGCTCCCTGCAGCGGAGCTGGGCGGCCTTGGTTCTGGGTTGCCTTCAGCTGGGAACGGGCCGGGCTGATGAGCAGCGACTGGACAGGTCATGAATCACCAGGATGGAGGGGAACCGCCACGGAGGCTGCAGGACGAAGCCAGGCTCCATTCACGGAGCAGAGAGCGCTGCAGGCTGTTGGGAACGTTTCTAACACAGGATGTGATGTAAGAGCAGGAAGTAAACAAACAGGGACCCAGAGAAATGGCTTCATAAATGAGCCAGTTCTCTAATTCCTACCAGGTTTATTATCTTCATCTTTAGATCCACTGCAGGAAAACAAACATTTAGTGTTTTTGGTTTAGAATAAAACCAGATGAAGACGTGGCTGTTATTGTTGGACTGGATGTTAATTCTGTAGTAAAATATATTTTTTGTCAGTATTTTTCTGTATAATTAGTTTTCACATTTTAATTGAAAACTCTATTTTGACAAAATAAGCAAAATGTATATTTATGGTTTGTAATCAGATTAGACTAAAGTTCATCTTTCCAGATTTTCAGGAAGTTCTGATCATTCATGTAGTTTCTTTGGAAATCTGGACTGTGGACGTCAACATTAGCATTAGCTGCTACTTGTTTAGCTTTGAGATGCTATTTTAGGCTAGCATAGCTTCTCTGATAGTTAAACTCATTTTAACTATCTTCAACACAACAATAGTCATTTCCAGCATCCAATCAGATCGTTTAGAAGCAGAATCGATCTGATCGGGACCAGAGAGAAGCTGCTTCGTTGTTAGCGGATGTAGCTTGTGCGTCAGATTTACGGCTGTACCAGAAACATGCAACAAAGGTTCCAGCTCAGGACTTTTGTAGGTAAAGAAGTGATTGATTATGTTAAAGCTTTATAACTCCTACAGATTAATTTGATTAAATAATTGAAATTAATGTATTAAAGTCACAGCTCTAATTACCATCTAATAGTTACTATAATTGCTGAGTGCATCAATTTAAACACAAAGGAGAAATGTTGTGGTGAAGCCTGAATGGCCGCTCACGGTTTGATTTGAGTGAGCGGTCACATAACTCTGAGCCTTACATTCATAAATAATCTATGTTTGGTTTTTTTAGCCAGCAGATGCAGCAGCAGCACAAAGACCAGCAGATCCCTGGAGAGGAACAACAACCCTGCATCCTGTAAACAGGTAACGTCAGTTTGTCTGGAGCATCTTCAGTTACGATGTGTCTCATCGATGTTATTCATCAATAAAGAAAACTGTTTAAAAAATGAATGTAGGTTATGTTCACAGAATGCTTTAGGTTTAGGATTCTGTAGATTTATGGTCTGAACTTCATTTGTAAGGTGGAAGAAAACCAAACATTTTATTTCACCTTCAGAATATAAATGTCTTCCTACAAGGTGCACCAGTTTGAGTCATTTCCCTCATCAGCATCAACATCAGGTCAACTTCCTGGGGAACCAAGTCGTCTGCACTGCATGATACGAAGGGATGCCTGCAAAATAAAATCCTGAGAAGAACTTAGCGTCTCGCTCCAGGCTCTTCAGAAAGACTTTTATTTGTATTTATTGTGGAGAGGAAGTCGAGAAAATTAGGATTTATTTCATTAACACTGCTCAACGTTTCCAACCTTCAGCATAAATCATCAGAGCAGCTCGTCTTTGAAAAGCCTTTCGGATCTCAGCAGCCGCTCTGAGCAGGGCCGCTCCCGCTGCTCACAGGAACCCGGGCCAACACCGATTCATGCCAACCCTCGTGACCGACTCCCCCCACGCTGAGGCCACGCCGTGCCGTCACAAGCAGGAGAATCGATGGACGGACAGTCGGGCGGCTGAAGTTTAGGCTCCACATGGCAGAGTCTGCTGGTAAACAGGACGACCGAAGTCAGATTTCACGTTGGGAAAGGCGGGAAGTCGGATCGGCGGACACTCTGGGCATGTGGCGGTAGGAGCGGCCGGCCGCCATGTTTTGCATGGCAAAGGTGAGGCGTTGCTCGCTCCTCTGTGTTTGGGTCAGGATGTTAGGTCAGTGCAGGAAAGGAAAAGCACATTACGTCTTCCAGCGTCACGTTTAACCCTTCAGGAGCTCAAACACACCCAGCCTCAGTCACCAGTGCTACAAAGATCCTTTTCTCCAGCACCTGCAGCTCAGTGGTCTCTACTTCCATAAGGGGCGGCGCGTGGCGGAGGCAAGGTGCTGGAGATCTGGGCGCTGGGGGAGATTTTCCTTCCCTTAAACTTTAGTGACAGCAGCTTAACCGGAGGCTAGACTTCGTCACATTCCCTCTGCAGCCCTCCTCCTCCTCAGCATCCCTCTCCCCCTCCCCACAACACGACTCCGCTCCTCTCCAGTCGCGCTGCAGCGTGTGAGACTGGAAGGCAGCCTCGGTGTGTGTGTGTGTGTGTGTGTGTGGAGGGAAAGAGCGGAGCGAGGCTTTCCCAGAGCAGAGCAGAGCAGGAGGAGGTGAGCGGGATGATGATGGAAGCCAGCTTTGACACAGAGGAGAGTTTTGATGATCCGTCCTGTCTCGCCCCGCAGCCCCCCGGCTCCGTGTCGCCGGCCAAGAGGCAGATCACCGAGGTCAAAGAGACCAAGATCACAGTGAGTACTCCAGACCCGAACCGAGCCCCTATCTCCTGCTCTGGTTTCATTTTCCTCTCATCTGTTGACATCCCATGATGAGCCTTTAAGGAGCAACGCAGATCTGGGGTTCCCCATCATTTAATTTGTGTTTGACTGATTGAAAGGTGATCAAATGTGAATTTAAACCCTGAAGACCCTCATCCATGTTTTTAGTCGAGGAACAAAAAGCTGCTGCAGAAGCTGGTGGTATTTTTAGTGCCTGTCAGGTAAACTGATCTCTGACTGTTTCTCCCTTCTGGGGTTCGTTCGTTTGTCCAGTTGAAGGGCTTCAGATAAAACCAGTGCAGGTGAGGCTGGAAGCCCAGAGGCTCCAGAGCCGGACTGGTTTCTGAGAGGTTCTGTTTGTCTCCAGACCTTCAGACAGAGCAGCAGGTTATGTAACCTCCCAGCCTGTAATGGGGATCGGTGGGAGGGTGAGGTGTGGGTTCTGCCTTATGTTCGGCTGACCGCTGTGGACGGGCATTGTGAAAGAAAAAAATCCCCCAGACCTGCGAGGGATGCAGCAAGTCCAGTTTCCATGGTGACAAAGGCAAAAGCACTGATTATCGGCTGTTCAGACGGAAAACAACAAAAGGAGAAGGATGGAGACGCCACGGCGTTTGGGCCGGTCTGATCCAGACCCGTCCGTCCTCATCTGGAGGAAAACAGGTGATAACGAGTCAATCTCCAGAGGTTTCTTTCTGTTCACCACAGAGAAACTGTCATTGCACAACCCAGCCAGTCGTCATGGAGACGCACACATCCATGACGGATGGCGAAATGGACCCGTGCAGGATTCTTCACACATCAGAGGGAAGCGGCTGCTCTGCAACCTTGTTTTCACCTTCAGCGGGCGAATCGTCTGACGGAGCTTCAGCTTTCACCACCGTCGGCGTTCGGCTCAACCTGTTGATGCATTCTGGGAAAAAAGGCAGAGGCGAAAACTGGAAGGAAGTAATGAGGATCTGTCAGTGTCAGCTGAGGATGGACTGAGGATTAAAATCTGTATTCAAATTAAACAGAAGAACCACGTTGTTAGTAGAACGTCCTGTACCTTCAACACCTAACAATGATGAAACCGTTAATAAGTAACTATATTTACTGAGTTGGGGACAATCCAGAGTTTCCTCACCAAATCATCAGTTCTGGGCTCTTCTTACAACACGCCTCCTATAATCTGACAGGTCGACTCATATTCCTCTGCGTCCAGATTCCTGGCTCTTCCTCTCAATCCACAGGATTTCTTCACAATTTGTTTCTGAAACATTTTGTGTTTAGTATCAAAGCTCATCATGTTTTTGTGTTTCAAGGAGAAAAATTGAGCCCACAGCATCCTGACTCCTCCACCGTACAGGACCAGTTTGTCCCCATGTCCGTCCTTCATGCCAGGCTCTTGGCATGAACTCAGTGTAGTTACATTCAGAAACACTTTAACAATCTAAAGGTGATATTAGCTGTAGAAACAGCTGCTAACCAACCATGACGAGCGGAGAGGCTGCAGTCTCCTTCTGGTTGGCACCAAACAGTCTCAGGGTTTTTTCTCACATTGGTAGGAATCTATTGTTGAGTTTGTTCACTTTGTTCACTTGGTTCAGTTTCTTTCCACACAGAAAAAGAAGATTCAGTCTCTGCTGGTCAGATGTTTCCCTTTGGTTCCCAAAACGTATGTGAGTGAGGAGTAATGGTTCTGAAGAACCGTCTTTAAATCATCATTAGCTCGTTTGTTTGCTGCAACATAAATCAGTGGACATCTTGTTGGTGAGACCTGGCAGCTGTCTGGATCCGGATCAAGGTCAGATCATGTTCACACCATAACCAAACTGCTTTAGCGTTTGTGTGCAGTAAATTATGCAGTGAGCTGATGCATCCGGATCGCTGAAGGAGCTCTGGTCTGCCTGGATCCGTGACGTTAGCAGCAGATTCTGGTGTTTCCTAAAACTTTCCTCAGTCAAAGACTCAACAGCTCCTTCATCATGGCGGCTTTTAGCAGCTCTTCCACTGGCAGATCAGTCTTCGTTTGGGATCCAGTGTGGTTCCTCAACATTCTTTAGAACCACCTCGGGGACGGAACGAGATGGGAAAACTGACTGGCGCCAGACTGGATTCGGTGATTTCCTGTTGGATTTATGCCTCAGTCAACATCATCAGCCACCATTTTCAATCCGTAACGAGAACAAAGGAGTTGGAAAATTTATAATTCTATAGTGAAACCTTGAGATATTAAACTTTCTATCAATTACGACAGAACCGAAGGAACAAATCCAGCGACAGATTTCTGAGATACAGTGAGGAACACAGAGGAGACGGACCCAACCTGAGCATCTGGGTTCATTTCTTGGACTCTTCACAGACAGACCAGAGAAAATCCCTCGGCTCTGGACTCGGTGAGACCCAGTTGAATGGCCGTTGTTCCTGCCTCCAACTCAGTCACACAGAGGACAAAATGTTCACTTGCTGTTCCAGGCGTCACTGAGAGGACATGAGCAGAGTCCTTCCTTCCTGTCAGTGGTCGTAATGTTTTGCCTCATCCACAGTGTGCCAGTCTCAGTACTGAAACCAGAAACCATCCCGTTTGCAGTTTAGTTGCTTTGTTACTGAAGGTACATTTGTGGAGGGGATATTTTACCACAAAGTAATTTGTTGCTTAGCAACAGTAGCAGAGTTTCCTGAACCTCGTCTGCTGAAATTCCTGCTCAGAAATGGCTGCCAACACATCGTCTTTTACATTTCTCACGGGCCATTTCCTTCACGACTCTGTCATGATTTTCTTCTCTATTCAGCAAATGAACCAGAAGTGAAACATGTAAGAAGCAGCAGCTTCGCTCACCTGAGGCTCACAGCTCAGAAACGCTGAGTGAAGACAAAATGTTCCCACTGGCCAAACAAAGCTGCTTTGCTCAAACATGAAAAGCTGCAGCAGCATCCAGAGTTTTTGGGCGGATCTGTTACACGCTGGGTCACAAAGGTAATCTGGATTAATATTTAATCCCAGCCCCCCGCAGCGCCACAATAACGGGCCATAAAGGAACAAGTTAGGCAGACGAGCGGCTCAGTGTAGGAAGCAGCGCTGCTGATGGATGCTGAGGCTGTGTAATAGAAAATCTGGAGCCATGACAATCAGTGTGATCTCTGAGGCAGAAAATGAACAAGGCGCCCGGTCGGTACATCACTCCGCCGCTGCTTCAGATCGCAGCTCTGCGTGTTTCCTCTTTATATCAACACTTACATAACAGGCCGGATGATCTCTGCTGTGTTTGTGAATCTTCCCTTCATCTGTGAAAAAGCTGCAGAGATCAGAACCAAAGATCCTGTAATACAGCTGCTGGAAACCAAACAAACATTAGTACCTAATCATCCTTTACTGTTTACCTGCAGCAAGGAGGAGAGATAATGAGCTAATTATAATAGATAATTAGCTCATATCTAACGAAGTTTAATGTTCTGCACAAAGCAGCGTTAACGCTTCCCTCATTGTGACAAACAGCAGATGCTGTTAACAGATCAGCTGCTGGTTCTCAGAGCAGAGAGGAGAGACGTTTCACCAGCGCTTCTGCTGATGAGATTATAATAAATCTACAAAATGACGACACTTTCAACATTGATGGCAGCAGAAGCACCTCAGAAACGTCTGAGGGTTTTACTGAGTGGTGGAGAAAATCTGCAGCTTTAAATACCATAAATTATCTGCTGTTTGTAAAGTAAACTCTGAGAGTTTTAGCTTCCAGAAATCTGACACAAGCTTCCTGATTCACGTTTCAAACGGTTTCCACCAGAACAAAACAGTTTCAGCTTTTTTATTTACTATTTATTTTATAAGGTAAAATTAAAAGTTGATTTTAAAAACAACAAAGTTTATCTGATAAATCAAATAGTTTAGTTGTGTGGGTTGGTTTCTGGCTTAAAGGGGATATTTCTGACCTGACTTTGTCTTTTCACGTGGGCTTTGACTAGGCCTGTCTAGAACCTCCACTGTGCTCCTGTGGATAATAAATGTTCTCTGCATGAGTTCAGTTGATGATGATCTGATGTCTGAGGAGCTCAGTGAAGATTTCCTGCTGAGCTGGGAGGACATGTCGACGAGACGCATTCAAATCGAAATTATCTCAGATTTTTTGTTGCTTCTGCTGCTTTTAAATCAGCTTCGCTTCCTCTCTGATGCCCTCAGTGGGAATGTTTTGCTTTTTAAGTAAGCCATCTCTCCAGCTTTCAAATATTAGCGTTTCAGTAAACACAGAACTCTGTTTGAAAAAATCCCTGTTGAGATTTAATCTGAGATGTGAGCAGAAGATGAAAGCAGCTGGGCTGAGTTTGTCTCTAGGTGGCGCAGCAGCAGCAGCTGCAGCAGCTGCTACATCAGCAGCAGCAGCAGCTGAAGCAGCAGCAGCAGCAGCAGCAGCAGCAGCAGCTGAAGCAGCAGCAGCTGCAGCAGCTGCTACATCAGCAGCAGCAGCTACAGTAGCAGCAGCAGCTGAAGCAGCAGCAGCAGCAGCTGCAGCAGCTGCTACATCAGCAGCAGCAGCTACAGTAGCAGCAGCAGCGCGGTGCGGCAGAGTATTGGCTGTAAACACGGTGAATCAGGGAGTTTCTGCGTGTTTGTGGGTGAAGCATCCCGTCTGCATGTCCCAGCCTGACATGCCGGGTTGAGGGTGTTGGGGGGAAGGAGGATCCCAGATGGCAGCATTACATAATTGCAGCTGCAAGAATAACTGAAGATGCTGCAGAGCAAGGAAGCTGGACTCAGGCGGACTGTGCAGAAACGTTTCTGTGGCTCCCTCAGGTCATCACTCTCATTGTGACCTTTGGCTCCTCAGCAGCATGACCTTCAGGAGTCTGTGTCCAGCCTGATGTTTGCTTGTGTGGTTGCAGATAAACTGTGTGACGTTCCCGCTGCCAGGAGAAGGTCCGGAGCAGCAGCTCCTCAAGCCCAACGAATGGAGCTACTGCGATTATTTCTGGGTGAGTTTCTGGTCCAGGCCGTTCCCGATATAGAAACCTGGAAGGAAGTCAGCTGAAAACTGAGCCGCAGCAGCTGCTTCGCTCCATTTCTGCCTAATTTAGCGTTTCTCCACTTAACTTCAGCTCTGTGTGTGTGAACATCACAGCAGCAACTGATGGCCTGATTCACACCCACAGCTCCCAGTTAAAACCTCCAGTTGCTCTGTCCGCAGGCCGACAGTAAATATGAGCTGCTTAGAGATCATCACATCTTCACCACAGGATCAACAATAAGCTCAGATTTTAACATCTATAACCAGAGGAGAGACTGGTAATATGTAAAAAAGAAGAAAAGTGAAACTAAAAAAAACATAAAAATAAATATCAACATCAGAACTGAACTGTAACAACATAATAATTTATTTAATGATTATTTTACAAAGGCAGCAGGAGAAATTATTTTTTATCCTCTGCCAATTTTACACTTTAGTTTTTTTCTGTAACAGAAATGGTTACATCATAAAAATAAAAAACATAAAATAATTAATCGCTGCATCTTCCCAGTCAGGTTTCCACTGACGTCTTTCATGTTTAGTGGCAGCATCATGCTCTGGAGTTACTGTTCGTCAGTTGGAATTAGACGCTTAAATCCTGAACACCTCGAAATAATTATAATATCATTTAGTTTCAAACTAAAACCTTCAGAAATCTACTGAAGATCTGAATCAACAACAAAATGCAGCGGAAAATTAAACATTTTCTACGGCCTAGTCAAAGTTTAGAGCTAAATCTGACAGAAAATCCACGTGTCTCCTGAGAAAAAGTCTAATATCCTACAAGCAATCATAAAAATCTTACTCACTGTGTTGCTTTGTATTAAAATAACTTGTTTGTAGAAGTTGCTGTTATTTTTTAACAGATTATTATTGGAGGCATAAGCCCTCATATCATCGTGTTTGGGTTAAGAGATGAGGAGCCGATAATCCAGCTGAGTGGATTGATTCTCCACAGATCAGCTAATCCATGACGTGACTCACTGCTGGAACTGCTCAGCCTGAAACTGATATCAATTTGCTGCAAGTGTCTTTTTTTCTTCTCCAACAAAACACATTTTATCTCAAAAATTAAATTTCACAACCATTAACAGTTTTTGTTTGAAAGAATCTCTGTAGCCTAATGCAGATTAAAGTGGATTATATCCACGGTTTCTGCATGTAAACAGTTTTCATCTGATTTTACTGTTTTAACCTTTAATAAATCAGATCTCTGATTGAAACGCGGCGTTTCCTCCTCCTGATGACTTCCTGTCCGTTCGCTGACCTGACGCCACGCGCGCTGTCACCGAAAACAACATGGCTGCCAAATGTTGGCCATCCAAACATGTTTGACATGAGAGTGCGGCCCTCAGCGGCCGACGTGTGAACGCCGACGCGCGGCCTCTCAGTCAGAATGAATCACAGCTCCTCGTCGTTTCTGACTCACCTGTGACCAATCCCGTGATGCTCCGCGGGCCGCCGCTCCGCTCATGCAGCAGGTGCTCTGCTCTGTCCGCAGGCCGACAGGAAGGACCCGCAGGGGGCCGCCCACGTCACGGGCTTCGAGGTTCTGCTGCAGAAGCAGCTGAAGGGGAAACAGCTGCAGAAGGAGATGGCGGAGTTCATCCACGAGAGGTAGAGCTGAATTCATGAGGCACAGAAATGTTCCCTCAGCGGAACAGAGACGTTTTAATGAATACAGAGTTTAATAAAAACCCCTGAAACATTGGATCAGGTCAGAACCAGCAGCTGACATGTTTAATTTTATGTGATAAACCAACTCAGAATACAGAACAGTTGTGAAACAGAGGAAAAGATATAATTTTGGAAAATATTCTCATTCTTTGCAGAATATCATAGTGATGGGGAGTTAATCTTAATCTGTTATCATCCGTAATCTCACATTTCAGATTAATTTGGCAGATCTGGATGTTTATGTTAAATCTTTTTGCAGTTAGTATATCTATAAGACGCCTTTTGCTTCTCTAATTTTGTGTTTTGGTTTTGTTAAAGTTACAGCCCAGGTCTCGCAGGTTTCAGGTCGTATTCCTGCTGCTGGATTATTGATCAGATATTTCACTGCTTGGGTTTTTGTTTCAGAACTGAACTTTGAGTTAAACTTCTCCAACATTTTATCCCTGATCTGCCTTAAAGTAACAGGTAGGATTTTATTTAAGGGCATCAGAGAACCTGGGGCTGAATGCAAACAGACATTTGAAAGCTGACATTTAAAATCCATGTATGATTTTACATAAACTCCAGTAAAATGCAGTGAACTTTTCATTTTAACTTGATAAAATGAAAAAATCCAAGCTGTTGGAAGGGGCCTTGTTTCCACTTTCTGCTCTTTGCGGTGGAAAATGACACTGAGCAAGCTGGAAACTGGGAACTGGGAACTGGGAACTGGGAACTGGAAGGTGGAAACTGGAAGTTGGAAACTGGAAGTTGGAAGCTGGAAGCTAAAAGCTAAAAGCTGGAAGCTGGAAGCCAGTGTTTGTTAAGACTCCTTCAAGCTAATTTCCCTTCCTGACCTTTAGCGCCTGGGAAAGAGCAGGAGGCCGAGTCATTCAGGTGTAAATGTGAAGGTAAAGGGCAGAAACATGAGAACAGAAACAGCCACTCTGTAAAACTCACAACAAGCTTCATTATCTTCTGCTTTTTAAATTGTCTTGAAGGTTTTTCTTGTCCAGTCAGCTGACATCTTCATGTCTGTGTCAGGATAAAGATTGAGGAAGAATACGCCAAAAACCTGTCCAAGCTGTCGCTGAGTCCGCTGGCAGCGCAGGAGGAAGGGTGAGTGGGAGACCAACAGAGAGCGATGCTAACGCAGAGAGCGATGCTAACACAGCTAGCGATGCTAACACAGCTAGCGATGCTAACACAGTGAGCGATGCTAACACAGTGAGCAATGCTAACACAGTGAGCGATGCTAACACGTTGCTCGCTGCCCACCTGTTAAGCTCAGGGCTCATCTACACGCAGCTCCCTCTGGTGGTCATCATGAAGCCATGCTTTTCCACTTGGCTACACAAAATAATAAAACCGGATGGATGAACACCTACAGCATTGTTATTGTTAAATTATTTTAAAAATATGTCAGAGTGTTGTTGAGTTTTACAGTAATATTCCATGAATACTCCATCCATGATGCGGATGTTTCCTCAGGACTCTGGGAGAGGCCTGGACTCAGCTGAAGAAGAGCCTCCATGATGAAGCTGAAGTTCATCTCAAGTTCTCCAATAAGGTCATTTCCTGCATCCACTCACATTATTCAGATTAAATAAAGAAATTAAAAAGTGGACTACAGCACAGTCCTGCCGGACAGTCCTTCAGGGCATTCTGGGTAAATACAACCAAAGCTAATATGCTAGCCTAGCGCTAGCAGCAGAAATGGCTCCTCGTCTTTAGCCAAAGACTAAAGAGAAATCCTCCAACCGCTAAAATCACTTTGTCTCCATCTGGTGAAGAAGGAAGTAGCTCTCGGTGTCTTCAGTGATTCTTGATGCAGCGCCACCACAGGCCAGGAGGGGAACAGGTTGGTTTGACTCAGAACCACAGCAGCTGGAGGTGGAGCAGATGGTGGAGTTTGGGTCGATTTCTACCGGATATATTTATTCTGACTCCAAACTGTTAAACATTTAATTGTAAACTATAACTGAACTTTTCTGCAATTTTGGGGCGTATCATGCAAAAAACAAAATTAATCCTCATTAGCAAAGAGTGACAAAAGTTTAAAGCTTCAAAATGATTTTACTCATTTATAGAGGAACCAGGAATTAAATTACTCATCAAATCAGGTTTATAGCTGGTTTTAAAAGACTGGAATGCAACAATAAACTATTTAAATGTGCAACAATAAATCAGTTTTATTGTGATTTCATTACTAATCTGAGGAGTCATTTCTAATATGCATTTTAGGTTTATTCAGGATCAGACTAGGACTCCATTTCTAATAAGGCAGAAAGCTCATATTTATAATACAACATTCTTTGTTCTTGCAGCTGCACACGGAGGTAGAGAAACCGTTGCTGACGTTCAGAGGCGACAACTTCAAGAAGGACCTGAAGAAGTACGACCACCACATCGCCGACCTGAGGAAGCAGCTGGCCAGCCGCTTCGCCGGCGTGGAAAAGGTAACCAGGACGCAGAGAGTCGGCTCGCTGCGTCTTCCTCCCACCTGCTGATTCAGCTCATGAATGGAAGCTGCTTCTGTTTTTCTGCTGGTATTTTCACGGCATGTTGTGGTGGGCGGCAGCCGCATGGCCTCCTGTTATTTCAACCAGCAGGAGAAAAACAAGCTTCATGTCTGGCAGCTTCACTGAGTTTTCTGAAGGTTCATGGAAATCTGCAGAAATAACTGTGAAATATGTATATTTGTTTTATATTTGAGGTTGAATTAGTGCAAATATGCCTGGTGTCAGTCTAGTGTACAAAATTAGAAATACATCAAAAGATGCAACTGAACAAATAGTTTGGTTCCTTTTTTAAATAAAAACATTTTATTAACTTTATTCTTTTAGTCAAAACTGGATCATCTGCAGCTTAAAAATCTTTCTAACTTCAAGAAGATCAGACCTTCACACTGGACTGAGCAATACAGAGTAGAGCTGTTATTATTACCTAGATTCACTTATTAATAACTGGATGCAAAAGGCGCTTAGAAAGAAACATTTTATTTACAGTGTTTAAACCAGGTGAAGCTAAAACTGGAAAATATTTACAGACAAGGTTAGGCAAAAATGTTAATATTTTTTATCAGTTTTGGCTTAATTAGAGCTCTGACTTCTTTTGAGTCTCAATACTCCAATTAACGATTAATTGATTACTGAAGTAGTTGACGTTTATTTCACTAATCAATTATTCATGATTAATCTGATTAATCGTTAGAACCGTAGCTGAGTATTTCTCCGAGACACAGCCTGGGAGAAGAAAGTGTCTCTGAAGCGCCGGCTGGAAGATAAAAGTCTAAGCAGTTTGTGTCCAGCATGTGTGGGGTCTGCAGAGATGTTAGCTGAGAGTTCATCTACTGGAGTGTGTGTGTGTGTGTGTGTGTGTGTGTGTGTGTGTGTGTTACAGGCTCGTAAAGCCCTGGCAGACCGGCAGAAGGATCTGGAGGTGAAGACGCAGCAGCTGGAGGTCAAACTCAGCAACAAGACAGAGGAGGACATTAAAAAGGCGAGACGGAAATCCACACAAGCAGGTCAGAGGTCAAAGGTTGTCAATTTCTGAATCAATCTGTTGTTGTAAAGGAAATGAATCCCTTCACGGTTTGATATTTTCATCAGAAATGTCTTCCTGTACCTGTGACGGTAAATTTACCTGAACTAAACATCAGTAACGTTTGTTTTCAGTGTCTGCCTCTTTGGCCTGATTGTCAGAAATTTAGTGCAAAGCTAGTTTGGAATAATATGTAAAATTTAAATATATCAAATCAAAAAAAAAAAAAGATCCTTTTTTATTTAGAAAGACTAAAACAACTCCTTTGGTCTTGTTTTTGCAACAGATTTAATGGAGGACAGAGAAATGATCACATGTTTTACTGAGTTGCTCTGATGTTTTAATTCAATCTTTTAATAAAAATGGTAGAAAGTTGACCTTTATGTTAAATTTAACTGGCTCTGCAGCACTTTTGAGAAGTGATTTCTTGATGCCCCCTGGTGGTTATTACCGGCATTACAGACAAAAGGGAAACAGTTTATAGATACAAACAACTTAGTAGTTATTAAATCTGAGGTTTTATTTGTGTGTAATCGTTGACAGGAGATGATCTGATGCGATGTCTGGATCTCTACAATCAGACTCAGTCCAAGTGGTTTGAGGAAATGGTCACAACCAGCATGGTAACATGTCACTTCCTGGTTCAAAACATTTCTCATGTTTTCATTACAAACATCTAATCTTCACTCATTAATGTGAGTGAAACCTCGAGTCACTGATTAAGTCGTTTCCATGGTTACTGAGAGAAAACGATGTCATGCTCGGTCTGCCTGTGGGAGTCGGATCATTTTGTGAATGTTCAGCCGTTTCTTCTCGGTGGTTCTGATCGGGTCGTTTCCCCTGCAGGAGCTGGAGAAGCTGGAGGTGGAGCGGGTCGAATGGGTTCAGCAGCACCTGCGTCAGTACACCACCCTGCGGCACGAAACAGACATGTTCAACCAGAGCGTGCGTCCTTTTCCTACTTCCATTTTAGACACATTTTTTATTGTTTTTGACATTTTTGTTTCCTGATTTAAGCTTATTTGTAACAAATACTTTCAGGTTTCTGTTTTCTGCTCTTCATTCTGTACCTGAACATTAGAAATGTTTAGGTTAGTTTGTAGAAATTTGGTCAATTTGCTTAAAATCTGTTCACCAAATATTGATCATTTAGTCATGAACCCTCAGATGAACCTCTTTGGAAAGTTAGAGTCAGTTGCAGCGACATTAAATTGAATTAATGTTCAAAAATAAATCAATCTTATCTGTGAGAAATCAGTCAGGAAGATGAATTTTTTCATTTTTTACATCCATTCAGTTTTCATAACAAAAGAAAAAAGAATAAATGTCTGAATTTTTCTTAGGGTCAAGATTTATTCAGAATCAAATGATTTTATTTATTTTAAAAAATCAAGCCTACTTCATGTTGTCAGTCAGGTTCTACTTAAGTGACTTTTTCACATCATTTCTTTGGATATTTTTTCCCTAAATCATGAAGTCAGTTTTAAAAACGACTTTTTGTTTTGACGATCTGGAACTCCTCAGTAGATCTCTACTGAGATTCAATTCAAAAAGTAAACTTATGAATATTATAGATTAAATCTGAAGTGAAAAAAAATCTAATTTTTATTTCTGTTAGTTTTGATGGTTATCAATCAGATCATCAGGTTTATTTTTATAGCACGTTTCAGTAATAAAGTAGTTCAAAGTGTTTTACCTCATAGAAACACAAAAACAAAAAGTCATAAAAGACATCATACAGTCGACAATTTATAAACCAGAAACAAACTTTAGATTTTTATGAGCGACATCAGAATCATCAATAAGCATCGAATATGTTGGTCTCTAGTTTATATCTACGCATTTATCTAAACAATGAGATTATAAAAGGATTTTTATTGTTTAGAATCATAGCAATGCACACAAATCAGTTGCCAGTGGAAAGTTGAGTGGAAGGAGAAATGGAACAAGTCCTGGAAGGATGGCTGGGCAAAGTCCATCCAAGAGTCTGGAGGATATTCCTCCCAGTAATAAGGCCATGGTAGTTTCTGTTCGTCACTCCACTGGGATCAGGCTGAGCTGTAAGGAAGCTGCATGACGGCTGTTTTGTTTCCAGACGGTGGAGCCGGTGGACCAGCTGCTGCAGAGCATGGATCCAGCCAAAGACAGGGAGCTGTGGGTGAAAGAGAACAAAACCGGCGAGGTTCGGCCTGTGGATCTGGACATTTAGGCGGCCCAGACCCAGATACCCTCCGACCTGCTCTCAGTGTCACCGGGTCCCGGGAAGTCTGAGAGCGGCCCGGTCGGGGGACGGTGCATGTGCAGCCTGCTGAGCTCTGACATTAATCACAACGAGGGAAGATCGAACGCAGTCCTGGAAAACAAACGGATCAAAGAACCAGCATGTTCCTCCTAAACCTCAGTCGTCATTAAAGCATTAGCTTACTGAATGCCATATAGCGTACTCTGCTGTTTACCTGTTGTAAATTATATATATATGAAAATAATCTATGTTCTTTAAAATCTTAAAGTTAGCTTCAATCAACTTGTTTCCATTTTGTGCTAACCAAAAAGAAAAGAAAGCTACAGTCTTATTGTGGACGTTAACTTTATTTTAGATACAGATTCTGAAACTGAATGAAGTATGATGATGAATATATTTTCATATTTCTTCCTGGTTCATTTCGGTGGAAATGCATGTTTAACCCTCCATGCGCTCATGATGGTGGTTTTGATGTTGCCCATTGAATTTGCACAAGGTGATGTGTGTTTTTAATTTAATTTTTCTACAACAGAAACGTTCAGCATTAATATTCAGCCTCCTCACATGTTCACAGCATCCAGCGTTGGAACGGAAATTCAACTCCCAACATCAAATTCAGGCCCGGGTCCGATTGGGATCCAGTCTGCAGGAAAAGGTGGTCCAAGTTACACGAAACACCTTTTAGTGCCTCTCAGTTTCTATACCTGGAATGTTCTTGATATATTCTCTGCATCAGTGTACATTTGTAGATACTGGTTAGATGTATTTTGCTGTGAAACGTTTTGACAGATCTGCAGATGTTCAGGCAGCCGAGGTGTTTACACTCTACAGTACAACGTTGTTTATTTTTGGTAAATGTGCAGGGAATATTTGTACGGTGGTGTTCAGCAGCAGAAAGCTAAATTGATCAATTTGTGTGCTGATCAACAGATGATTCGATTATGCATTTCTAGATTGGGTGGATCCAGTTGCAGCACCAAGCCAGATGAAGCCCATCAGATCCCCGTCTGCATGACGAGTCAGTGTTTCCGTGTGCATTTCTCTGTGTCGTCTTCACATTTCCTCTGGTCTCTATGTCTTCGGTTTATTTGCTCATTTAATTCAACTGCAAGGCACAAAAAATATTTTGATGAAAGATAAATGTAAACTAATGTTTTAAGTATAAATTTTTATTCTTAGTTTTGTGAAGAAGAGGAAAACGATCCTGTTTTCATCCCACCTGGCTACATGTTCAGGCTTCGGCAGTGTATTTGTTGTAGAGGTTTCATCGTCGTGCGTCAGTGTTGTGCACTAAATGTTGTTGCGTTCCAACTAAATGTTCCTGATCGGAGTTTGATGATGACGTAACGGTTGACCTAACTGGCCTGTGTGGTGACTGTTTACATTAAATCCAGTGTTTTCAGAATGTTTTGATCATACGTGACCTCTGTCCCGATCGTGAACCGAGGAATGCAGTGTACAAAATAAATCTCTTCTCTGAAAATTAAACGGTGCAGTGTCATTACGTAACGCTACAGGAAGACAGGATTGTAGAAATGTTCCATCAGTGGGAAGATGAATTTAAAAATGAAATTAGATGCTTTTTGCCAGGACAGCAGGTGCAGTACATCTCATCTGTAGCCAACCATAACTTTATTGTGTCCTGTGTTATTGACATTACATACTGTATTAGAAATATCTGGATACAAACGTGGAGAAAACTGTTGGAAATAACCTGAAAGACAGAAATAATAACTTAAAATTAACCCATGGAAATCAGAGATTATTTTTGAAATGCAGTTCAATAGGTTTGTCATTAGTTGTTTTTTGATAAATATTGTAACAAAGTTTATGAGTTAGCAAAATGCTTCTTAGTCCTGAACAGCCCCGGTCGTCCCCTCACCTGGCCACGCCCCTCATGGTCGACTGACCCTTTGCAACTACGTCACAATCATTCGAGGCGCCATGACGGAGGAAGTTTTTTTCTCGGAGGGAGTTGGAGGCCAGGCTGGTTTTGTGAGACGGAGTGCGGCAAAACAAAACACATATCAGAGTTGGAAAAGGCGGATTTTGGCATAAACTGGTATGTGAATGGTTTGGTTGGAAATGGAGACAGGAAATGAGGAAGACATGGATTTTGAAGGGTGGACGCCAGTGGGGAGAGGAAGAGGGAGAGGACGGGGAAGGCATAAAACAGATGAAGGAAAGGAAATGGGTGATATTCAAGGAAATAAACGAGAACTGGAAGGAAGTAGTTCCGAAGAAGAAAGGATAGTTAGGAGGAAAGTTGTGAGGGAGGAATTTAAAATAATATTAAAACTTAAGAACGAAGAAGAACAGGATAACATCAGCCCCATTGTGGTGTCAAGAGAAATAAAAAAGAAAATTGGAGATGTTGAAATGGTAAAGATTTTGAGAGATGGAAACCTATTGGTAGTTTGTAAAAATGAAGAACAAAAAAATAAGGCTTTAAATGTGGATAATATATGTAAAAAAACTGTGTTGGAGAAAAAAATTGTGGGAGAAAATAAAAAAACTAGAGGAGTGATTTATGGGATCCCTCTAGATGAAGATCTTGATAAAATTAAGCGAAGTATTGTAGGAGCAAAAGCAAATAACTTGAAGAGATTGTCAAGAACAATAAATGGAGAAAGAGTAGGAAGTTTGTCAATCCTCATTGAATTTGAAGGGAAAGAATTGCCACAAAACATCAAAATAGGTTATCTTAGTTTTCAGGTCAGACCTTATATCCCTCCACCACTTCGTTGTTTCAAGTGTCAAAGATATGGACACATAGCAGCAGCTTGTAAAGGGAAACAAAGATGTCCAAAATGTGGTGAAGATCACAAATTAGAAGAATGTAAAGAAGAAGCACAAGAAAAATGTTGTAACTGTGGAGGGCAACATAGAGTTACGTATGGAGGATGTGAGGTAAGGAAGAAGGCAAAAGAAATTATACAGATTAAAACAACTAAAAACATTAGTTATGCGGAAGCTGTTAAAAATGTGAAGGAGCAGACAACAAGAAAGAGTGAACAAATAGCGAGCCAAATCCCACAGCAAAACAAAGTACAATCAGAAGATAATATCACAGTATCAGTAGAAAAACTAATATTATTTGTAGCATATGTTATCAACTGCACTGACCAAGCCAAGCATAAAACTGAGAAAATTAAAATAATAGTGAGAGGAGCTGAAAAGTTTTTGGGGTTTAAAGAGGGATCATGGGAGAACATAAACAAAAAGCTGGAGGTAGATGGTAGATCAGGACCACCAGGTGAAAATAATTAATGCTAATATTACAATGGAATGCAAGAAGTTTAATTGCTAACGGACAGGAACTTAAAGGTTATGTTGATAGTCTTGAGGATAAACCAGAAATTATTTGTGTTCAGGAAACATGGTTAAAAACAACATTAGATTTTGTGATTAAAGGATATAATAGTGTTAGAAGAGACCGACAGGAGGAGAGAGGTGGAGGAGGATGTGGAATATTTATAAAACAAGGGATACAATATCAGGTATTAGGGAAAGGGAAAGAACTTGAATATATTGTAATTGAAATATGGGAACAAGAAGGCAAATTTAAAATAATAAATTTTTATAGTCCATGCAAAACATTATCAATTGAAATATTGGAGGAGTTAACCGAATATTTGGAAGGGAAAATAATTTGGTGTGGGGATTTTAATGCAAATAGTACATTATGGGGTAAAAGTAATGATAAAAATAGACAAGTTATAGAAGAATTAATGGAAATGAAAAATCTTGTATGTATTAATGATGGGAGGAAACAAGAATCAATGTAAGAACAGGGATGGAATCAGTTATTGATTTAACAATTGTTTCAGATGTTTTAGCTGGTATTTGTGAGTGGTTCATTGATAAAAATTCAACAATAGGTAGTGATCATTATCCCATTATAATAAGAGTAGGATTAAATTTAAATAAGAATATAAAGGTCAATAAAAAACTGAATTTTAATAAGGCAGACTGGATTAAATTTAGATACTTGAGTCAAATAAATTTAGAGAAAGTAGATATGACAATGGATATAAATGATATAAATTTAGAAATTAGTAAAATAATTATGGAAGCAGCAGATAATTCTATAACGAAAACAGGGTGTAGAAATGATAAGAAAATGGTGCCATGGTGGACAAATGAATGTAAAAAAGCAATAAAGTTAAGAAATAAAGCATTTAAAGTACTAAAAGGTAACCCAATTTATAAGAATTTAATTGATTATAAAAGAAAGCAAGCAATGGTAAGAAGAACTATTAAGAATGCTAAAAGAGAATATTGGAGGAATTTCTGTAGCACAATAGGGAAAGAAACCAAAATAGAAAAAATTTGGAAAATAATTAAAAGAATGAATGGCATAAGGAGAGAGTTTGAATATCCTATATTAAAAATGGATAATATAAATATAGTAAGAGATGAAGATAAAGTTGAAATATTGGCAAGAACATTTAGTAAAATTCATAGTTCAAATAATATTAGTGAAGAGGGAAGAAAAGGGAGGGAAAATACAAAACTTAAATATAAAGAGTTAGTAGAGAGTGTTGAAGAAACAAATAATCTGTTAAATGTTGAGTTTACAAAAGCTGAATTGAACTCTGCACTCAGGAAGACAAAAAATACAGCACCAGGTAAAGATCGGATTTATTATAGAATGATAAGACAACTTAGTGAAAAATCAAAAGACATAATATTGCAATTATATAATAAAATTTGGGAGGAGGGAAAACTACCATTGAACTGGAAGGAATCAATTATAGTACCAATAGCAAAACCAGGAAAAGATAATTCAAACCCAGAAAACTACAGACCAATAGCTTTAACATCCAATATATGTAAAATAATGGAAAGAATGATTAACAATAGGATCGTATATTATTTAAATAGTAAAGGATATATATCAAAGTTTCAGAGTGGTTTTAGAAAAGGGAGGAGCACTAATGATCCAACGTTATGTCTAGAGCATGAAATTAGAAAAGCACAAGTAAATAAAGAAAGTGTAGTGGCAGTATTTTTTGACATAGAAAAAGCATACGATATGATGTGGGTTGAGGGATTATTAATTAAATTATATATGTTGGACATTAAAGGAAAATTATTTAAATGGATTAAAGACTTTTTAACAAATAGAAAAATACAAGTTAGAATTGGTGAAGTGATCTCAGGAAAATATAAAGTAGAAAATGGAACTCCGCAAGGAAGTATTATAAGTCCATTATTGTTCTTAATTATGATAAATGATGTATTTAAAGATATTGGAAAAGAAATTGGATGTTCACTTTTTGCAGATGATGGAGCTGTTTGGAAAAGAGGGAAAAATGTAGATTTCATTGTAAGAAAATTACAAAAGGTTATTATTGAAATAGAAAAATGGGCGTTGCCATGGGGATTTAAGTTTTCAGTTGAAAAAACAAAAGTAATGATATTTACTCAGAAAAAATTAAACAAGGAAATAAAATTGAAATTATATAATCAAGAATTAGAGCAAGTAAAGTGTATAAAATTTTTAGGAATATGGTTCGATGAAAAACTAAAATGGAATATTCATATTCAAAAAGTGGTAGATAAATGTAAAAAAATCTTAAATATTTTAAGATGCTTGGCTGGCAGTGACTGGGGAGCAGATAGAAAATCACTAAAACAGATTTACACTGGAATGATAAGATCTAACATAGACTTTGGTTGTATAGTTTATGGTTCAGCAGCTAAAACACATCTGGTCAAATTAGACATTATTCAACACCAGGCATTAAGATTATGTACTGGAGCATTTAAAACCACACCAACAGCAGCAATACAAGTAGAAATGGGAGAAATGCCATTAGATTTAAGAAGAACAAAACTAGAAATAAATTACTGGTTAAATGTACAAAGCAATACATTTGATCATCCAACTAGGGAAATTTTAAGTCCATGTTGGGAAAAAGAAAAGAAAGAAATGAGGAGTTTTGGATGGACAATTGAAAATACAATAAAAGAATTTAAAATGAATAGTTTAGAAATAAGTCAAACACCAATATCAATAACACCACCATGGATTCTACCAGAAGCAACAGTAGATATGTCAATAATGGAAAAGAAACAAGATAAATCTTACATAGCAGATAGTTATTCAGTACAGATACATTTAAACAATTATTATCAATATATGCAAATTTATACAGATGCATCAAAAATAAATGGAAAAATAGGAGTAGCTTTTGTAGTACCAGAATTCAATTTAAAAATGGGAAAACGAATTACAGATGGATTATCAGTATACACAGGAGAAATGTTGGCAATATTATTAGCTTTACAATGGGTAGAAGAAATAAAACCATTAAAAACAGTGATATGTTCAGATTCAAGCTCTGCACTATTAAGTTTAAAGAACACTCAATCAGATAGTAGGATGGACATTTTATTAGAAATATTTCATACATTATTTAGGATACAAAATATGGGTTTAATAGTTATATTTGTGTGGGTTCCAGCACATATTGGGGTTGAAGGAAACGAGAGAGCAGATAAAATGGCTAAGAGGGCAATTCAAAATCCTATTGGTTTTACAGTTAAAACAAGTAAATCTGAGGCAAAGAGTATGGTTAAAGGAAAACTGATGGGAAAATGGCAAAAAAGGTGGGATGAAGAAAAAACAGGAAGATGGTTTTATAAAATTCAGAAAATAGTAGGAGAGAGAAGAAATGGAAGAAGAAATAGAAAGGAGGAAAGGGTGATAACAAGATTAAGATTTGGACATACAGGACTTAATTATACACTTTTTAAAATAAAAAAGCATGATAATGGCAAATGTGATTACTGTGGAAAATATGAAACAATAGAGCATATTATATTAGAATGTCATAAGTATGAAAGAGAAAGAAGATGCATGAGAAGAGAGTTTGAATGTATTAAGGAAAAGATTAATTTATTAGATATTTTGAGGAAGAATTTGGGGAGTAAACACATACAAATAATTATTAAATATTTAAAGAAAACTAAATTGTTTCACAGAATTTGATTATAGTAGGTGTGTTTGTGAATATGTGCATGATCTAGAGGGGTATAGTATAAAGTTAAGTATAAAAATGGATGAATGTGTGTATATATATATATATATATATATATATATATATATATATATATATATATGTGTATGATTTATTTATTTAGTTTATTCATTATTGTTATTTGTAGGAGTATATTTAAATTTATATAAATAGATAGTCCATCTCGAACCACACTCCATACCAGTAAGTGGCGGTAATGCTACTTAAAGTTTGTTGCCAACCGCCAAAAAACTCAAGAAGAAGAAGAAGAAGAAGAGGCGCCATGACGGACGCCGGAAGTGACGGACGGGACTATTGAACCGAGCGACTGAAAAGTTGTTTTTGCCAGTTTATTTATGGCTCCTGCTTGTTCCAGTCAAGTAATTTGTCTGTGAATGTAACTCACCTGGTTGGGGCTCATAGGTGGCGGGAGTTTCAAAAGTTGCTAACAGCTAACAGCTAGCTTACGGTACTTCCTCCCTCCTGACGTCTTGATCAAATGACTAACTTTGCCTGAATTCAAGCCACACATCGTCTCCATAATGGTTGGATGTACCTTCTCCTAATATTTGATATTTTAATCATACTGACTTATAAAGTATACAGACGTTTGTTTTCTTACCTTGTAAAAAAATATTCGCTGCGAATCCGCGGTTACACCGAGGGCTAACAGTTAGTATGGTTGACAGGTGCCATCCATTTCCTTCCTCATTAAAGGTTAGAAAATAAAATGAATGAATAAAATAAAGTTTGTTTGTGTAGCTGACCGCGACATCCTGTGACCATTTTAAACTGAAATCAGCTAAATAAAAGTGGCGTTGGGTCAAAGATGTCTGCTTTTATACCAGCTTTAAAGGAGCACATCATTTTAACAACTGTCATGGCGGAGTTCTGGAAAGCGTGACGTCATGCTCAAAGGGTCTATCGACTCCGCCCACTTTGCTGGAATATTTTTATAATTGTTACTGAAGCTGAGCTTTCACAGCGGGGTTAGTTACACTTTAAGGAAATCTGTAGATATGACTCTCTGTGTGTTTCCACTTCACGTACTGTTAAGAAATAATGATTATTTTGGTGCTTAATACAGCTAATATACGACATGTGTAAAGGTATAGCCAACACTTTTATTTGGAACAGTTTTCTGTTGAGCATGTGGGAGCTGACAATAGCAGACATTTAAACAAGCAGGGCTTTTTTCCTCCCCCGCTGAAGACAGAGTAATAAATTTACATTCCGAGGGGGCAAGAGACTTCTTGGCGCCTCTCCCCGTACCAGACGGAGATGAACGCGAAGTGGTCCGCCCTTTTACTTAGACAAAAACCAGACACCTTTGCCATAATGAGGGGAGTTTCCAAGTTTTTCTGAGTCCCTGAGGGAGTTTCTAATTGGTCAAAGAACGGAACGCCTTGACTGCATATATTAAATAGGGAAACACCTATTTGGTATAAAATTACGTACACGGAGCACGCCGAGAGAGAGAGAGCGGCCGCTATTTTTGCTTTTTTTGTCTTTGTGTTTTGTGTTCGTTTGTCTTCCCCTTGTGTGTTTTTATTTTATTTTTAGGAGAAAATGCATATCTCTGTTCCTCTGCAGCTTTGTTGTTCATTGCTTTGTATGGAATTAAACTCTGTGATCTGTGACGTCAACACGCTTTGTTGTTGTTTGGTTTTAGCTGGACGCCGTCGCTGCACGTCGCCCACGGAGAGCGTCACTCGCCAGGGACTCGGGAGATTAAAAGAGGAAAAGCCAAAACTTTTTGTCCAAAGCTAGCATTAAATGATCCTTTTTTTTTAATAGTACTCATGCATATCAGGATATATTTGAGCTTTTAAAATCGGCAGTTCTACGTGTTTCAGAGTCTGACACAAGTGTTTCCAGTTTGGAGCTAATTATGTTTAGCTGAGATCCCTGACCTGCGTTTTGCTGCCTTTCTTGACTGAAATAAATTCAAACCCATCCAAGTACGGCGCGATTCTCTGCGTTGTATATGGCTTTTATTTCCAAAAGATAAACTCTCAAATTTTACTTTGCTTGACTCAACAATAAATGAACAACCAATCAGAACCGCTGCTTAAAAAAAGTAACAAGTTTACAGTTGCCATGGTTACTACAGCTCAGCAGAGTGGGAGGGGGCGGAGCCTGAGGAAGTTGTTTTTGTTCAAATTCAAATCTGAGCACAAACTGCAACATTCTCCATAGATCCAAATGGCTGAAAATGTATTTCTGACACTCAAAGGCAAACATTTTTAAAACATTAATTATTGCTGTAAACAGATTTCTGCTGATATTTTTTCTAACTTCTTTCTATCAGATAAATTGCAAATAAATTAATTAATAAATACATTTCTCAGACAGAAATGAATTGTGCTGTTAGAAATAGGTATAAATTATACATATGCAAGCAAAGTATTGTTCCCGTGTCAAGCCCCTATTATCCTGCCTGGACTCTTAGCACACATGCTAATACGTGAGTGTCTCAACTGACCTTCAGCTTTTAATAGGATTGGTTGATGCAGGCGGACTGTTAACCTGAGCCTAATTCCCCACATAAGTAGCTCTAGTTCTGACTTTTTCACAATTAGGCTAATGAATGAACCAAAGTGTGAAAAAAACACGCAGCTCTCCGATCGCTAACGATAATTCGCTGGAGGCATTATGGCGGGCAGACAAGCTAAACTGGGTGAGATATCAAATACACAAAGGTAATCACTTTTAATAACATCACAAACTGCAAAGTTTGTACAAGTTTTCATATAAAAGCTCTAACAGGATTTAAAGGCTGCCCCGTTTTAATTACCCGTTAGCTAATCTGAAGCTGCAGGCTTGGTTACTATCACCAGGTGATTAATTCATTGGTTTAGCTGGTAACCAGAACAGAGTTCACAGAAGAAGAGACGTAGCTCAAACAGGCAAATTAAAAAGGTAAACAAAAATAGATTATTAACAGTCTTAAACCACAACGTTAGCTCCTGAATTATTGCTTCTTTTCTTTCAGCTTGTCTTTGATTCTCTGAGGTTCGTCGTATTGTATCAAGCGCAGGATGTCCTTGTTGTCCATCACTCCCTGGATGAATTCGCCCTCCGTGATTTTATCTGCAAAGGAAACAACATGTCTGTCTCAGATGATTTTCTAACGCTAAAAGCTGCTGCAGAGTGAAATGATTTAATGAAGTGTACCGTTTTCCTTCTTTCCGAAAAATGCCCAGATTTTTTCAGCTCTCTTCTCTGGAGTGTTTTCGTCTTCCGGGAGTTTCGTCTGGTCGTCTGCTGGGATCATGTTGAATATCGACTGCAGGAGAAAACCACAGGACGTTTTCAATCAGTTAATCTGAACTTTGACCTTAAAAGATCAGGAGATAGTTGCTATTTTCAGCCTCTCAGATACAAGTTGACCCACAGCTTCAATGGTTGAACTGAGACAATAAGCGACCTCAGTACCCTAACGATCTCTTGGATCTCGTTCTTGCTGATGGTTCCATTGCCGTCCACGTCGTACAAGGCGAAGGCCCACTCCAGCTTCTGCAGAGTCTTTCCTCCAGAGGTGAGGTGCAGAGCGACGATGTACTCCTTAAAGTCCAGGGTGCCGTCTGCGTTGGTGTCGAAGCTCCTGAAAACGTGGCGAGCGTACGCTGTGGGGTCGGCGCCCGGGAAGAAGCTGGCGTAGATCCCTTCGAACTGCTCCTTGGTGATCTTCCCGCCGGGACACTCCTTCAGGAAGGACTGGTACCAGGTGCACAGCTCCGCCTCGGAGTACTTGGTGTTGGACTTGAGTTCCTCCAGGAGCTCCTTGGACAAGGCGCTGCTCTTGGTGTTCCCCATCCTGCTGCAGATCTTCCTCCTTTCCTGCGTTTGAGGGCTAAACGTGTGCAGAGCTCAGAGTTTCTCTGCTTGGCTGCCAAATGAGATTATGGTCATCACTATCTAAATCCAGACAGCTGTCCTAAAGAGGATAAACACGTCACAGCGTTATGACACCTTCACTGGGAGACACATTCACACCGCAGTACGAGTCAAACAAACCTGACAAATCCAGATATATATATATATTTATACTTTATAATTAAAACATTATTCTGAATTTATTTTCAATTTGAAAAGTTAATTCTGCTTTAACATTTTATTTATAGTCTTATGTTTTAAATTTAAACTCACATTTCCTTTTTTATTGTTTTTCTGGTTTGAATCTGGTCCCATTATCTTGAATGTTTATGAGTTTTATTTCCTTAATTTCTTGTTTTATTTTGAAAATCAATAATCATAAAGTTGTCTGCTAATCAAAAACTGCAGATTTTGTCTCAGAAAAATCTATTTCCTCTGTTACTTCGACCCGCCTGCTTGTTCAGTTGCTGCCGTTTCTTCAGCTTTTTGTTTTTGTAGATTTGGTTTTTTTTTTTTTTGGTGATTTGGGTCTAAAATCTGCAGGGGATGTTTCATTTCATAACTCCTTATAGAATATAGTCACAGTCTGCTTTAATAAGGAGCTTCAATAACTCCAGAAAATAATATCTGCAGTCAGAAAGTTGCTCAGAAATATTTAGCTGCAGAAGCACAAGGAATAAAAATAATAAACGATTAAATTCAATCTGAATATTTTATGATTACTCATCTTTATGATTCATCAAAATACGCTGTCAGGAGAAACTAAAAGTTATTTTATTTCCCTGTATAAAATGTCTTTTTTTGCATTTTTTGAGTCGTTATATATTTGGTTGTATTTGTTTTCTTGCAGATAAAGGAAAATGTTGCTTTTCTTTTTTTTGTCTCTTCTCATTCCTGAAACTGGTTCATCATCTAAACTTTACATCTGATCCTGAAATTGGCCACAGCCGGGGGAAATAAAGACGCATGCTTAGAAAACCAAATGTTTCTGTGCTGCTGGGAGGTGAGATGGTTTTCTGAGTCGGACCTGCAGTTTGATCCTGGGGCAGGATGTCAGCGGAGCAGAGAGGTTCTGACCCAAAGCAGCCGAGGTCGGCCTGCAGCCCCGCTCGGCGTCCGCCGCTCGCCCACAATGTGATGAGATTATCCACGTCTCCATTGTAATAATCTGGGGCCAGATTGCAAAGCCATCTGCTGCAGCGGCACCAAAACCGCAGCAAGTGGAGGCAATTAAAGAACCAAGAAAACCGAAGAACATTAAAGAATTCTGGACGAGGATGAGAGATTACGGTCAGACTGAAAGATTTGGAATAAAGTCTCAAATGATTTACAGAGCAAAACATGAAGAAGGAACATTCAGGGCTATTTATTAAATGATATGACCCAGTTTACCAATATTCGGCTCATAATGCCTCCAATAAGAATAAACTGACGGCCTGAAGAATCCAACTCTTTATTTATTTCATCACTAATAATTATTGACACTTTTGTTCTATAATATGGAATTAGAGCCAGAACCTCCTGGAGTTTAAATTAAAAAAAGGAAAGACAAGCAAACATGCTGACCATGTACCTGAGAGGTCAGGTCAGTTCAGTTCGGTTCGGTTCAGTTCGGTTTGGTTCGGTTCAGTTCAGCTCAGCTCGGTTCGGTTCAGTTCGGTTCAGTTCGGTTTGGTTCGGTTCAGTTCAGTTCAGTTCAGTTCAGTTCGGTTCAGTTCAGTTCAGTTTGGTTCGGTTCAGTTCAGTTCAGTTCAGCTCGGTTCGGTTCAGTTCAGTTCGGTTCGGTTCGGTTCAGTTCGGCTCGGTTCGGTTCAGTTCGGTTGGGTTTGGTTCAGTTCAGTTCAGTTCAGCTCGGCTCGGTTCGATTCGGTTCGGTTCAGTTCAGTTGACAGCCTGTCGAGTTGCACAAAGAGATAATAAAATAAAAGAACAGAATAAAGGGTAAAATATTGTACAACTGCAAATATTAACATAAATGCTGTGCAGTTTTTAAAATGAATAAACTCCGGTCCGAATGAATGTGTAGCTGAGTATCGTTTTTAATTTTCTGATTTCTGAGATGAACTTCATGTCTGCTGCATAAAACTGATTATCTCATCAGGATCAGTGACTGTAAAGCAAATAAAGATTATTTTAATCTTTATCTTTTTTGACATACTATTTTAATAAAATGTATATAAAAATGAGAATTATGCTTTTTTATACGTATATTGTGAGATATTTGTTTCACTTCTGATCTGAAACATTTTGTTCCTAATTATTTTAAATCTAATCTCTGGATGTCATGTCAGCATCCTGCCTTTTTGTTTAAGTTTTTATTTTTATCACCTGTTTTCATGACTGTTTTTGTTTTCTTGTTTATTCGCATTAATCTTGGCATTTTAGTTTCTTCTTTGTGTTCATTCATCTATTATGATTCTGCTTGTTTCCTGAGATTATTGTTTCTTTTTGTGTAGTATTTCCGTTAATCTGAGATTATGTTTTGTGATTTTCCTTCAGCTGCTTCCACTTCTCCTGGATTAGCTCCTCTGGTCTCTTGTCTTTTAATCTCGATTATTTTCTAGTTTTTCTCTGGTTCCTCCAGTTGCTGTTCTGTGTTTTATAGATTTTGTATTATTTTTTGTTGCCATCTTATTCTTTCTTCAGCTTTTGTTAATAAATTATTTTATGGCTCTCCACACCTGCTCCTACAAAATCATTCCAGAAAAAGCGAAGCCGTTGTTTAATCTGTAAATATCACGAATCATTTTACATAATGATTCAGTTTAGACATGGAGCATCGATTACCAAAAGGTAAAATGTTTCATCCAGTGGTTGCATCTGTCAGGTAGTTTGATTATGCAACAAGCGGCCGGCTTACTGCCTCATCACATGCTGGACTCACTCATCCTGTGTTTCTATCCTTTATGACATGGCTGCAGAGGGTCGGAATAATCTCTTTATTTTCAGGCGAACTGCTCAGACGCAGAGAGAGTCGGACTGTCTTCTGCTCCTGCTTTCACAAATGAAAACACAAAGATGAGTTTGGAACAAATGAATTATCGTGGAGTTCAGCCTGAAATGTCTGCAGGTTATAGGATGAAGTTACAGACAAATATGAATCAGAATGATTGAAAAATGTATTACGTTTATTTAAATGATTACTGCTGTCATCAGTTTTATTGTTACTATTTAATGAAGTTAAAGTTTTTACTGCATTTTGGTTTATTGATATAAGTGTTAAAATGATTGATGCTCATTATGCATCTTATCAGTCAGATACAGAAAATGTTAACGAAGAAAGAAAGACTGTTGTAACCCAGGTAATTACTGGGCGATGCCACTAAGACAGGATGCTGTAAGAAAATGTTTATGCTTCTTTGTTCTGTTATTTTACTGAGTTTAATAAAGTCAAACTCACAGAAGGATTTTAGTGACAGTTTGTTAGAAACGACCCGGCCGTCGATCAGGAGGGAAATCCACTAAATGTCTTTTTTAAACAAGATGGCCGATCACAGAATGCTGCATCCATGCAAATTATCGGGAAGTTAAGTGGAAGGAAAAAGTGTGCTAGAACCAGAGATGTGTCCTTGAGAAGGGTTAGGACATTATTTTATCTTATGTAGTTTTTTGACTTTTTTTTCAGGTTTTTAAAAACAAGAAAAGTCAATCAGAGAAAACATACAAAACCAAGAATAAAATAATTAGTTTACTTTCAGTTTGAAAAGGAGAAGGAAGAAGTGAACATTATTCAATCCTGCCCCTTGTCTCAATTTAATGAAACATGTTACCTACTGACTCAAAAATGATCCAAAAATTGTAATAAAACCATTATAATAATCATGTATCTGCTCAATAAAAGAGCCAACAAATAAATGACATTGAATAGAAAAATGGTTTCAAACTGACTCAGAACAAGACAAGAAAATCTACGGATCAAAATAATGGAGTTAATGACAATCATGAATAACAACCAGACATCAGAATAATTACCAACTCTTCATCGTTTTAAAGCTAAAGTCTAATAAATTTCTCATGTTAAACTTTCTGACATCAACAGTTTCCAGGCAGAGATGAAGGTTTGGCTCTGCAGCAACAAACAAACTGATTCTATTGTCTTTTCCATTGAATCAGTTTAACTTTTCAACAGTCGGGACGCGATTAGAAAGAGATTTACCCTCCACACACTGTAAACACACACACACACACACACACAGACACACATATTCTGGATGGATTTTCATAAGAGACTGCCCACATTATGTCACTGGTCAAAGTTAAACCGGCTCTTGATCTGCTGCCTCTGGCTGCAATCGGTTTGAAATGCTGGGAGAACGGAAGCAGCCAGAGCCTTGCTGTGGATTATAATCTGAGCTCAAAGGAAGTTTGGAGCATAATTTGCCCTTTGTAATGGAGAATACTGCATGATGAGATCTGCTGGAGGGGAGGAGCCACGGGTTTGATTTGAAGCTGAAGAGGCTGAGAGTTTAAATGGTCAGAGACAGAAAATGGGTTTGTGTCGTTCCTGTGGAGCCGAGGTGAAGAGATGCAGAACAAGCAGCGAGCTGGCAGAGGGACGCTCTGCTTTCTCACCCAAGGAGCCCCAAACGCAACAAGATTATGAAGATTTGACATCTCTGCTGGGAAGCAAAACACTGTGGCTACATATTGAAAGCCAGGATTAGTCGCCTTTTCATTTCATCTCTCTGGCCTGGCCTGGACCATGAGGCTGGAGCGCGGCCGGCGAGCTTCCCTGGCAATCACTCTCAACTTTGTGGCTTTGGCTTTCGCCGTGTCGGCGGTGACCACCAGCTACTGGTGCGAGGGGACCAGGAAGGTGGCCAAGCCCTTCTGCTCCGGGCCGCCGGTCCAAATGAAGCAGATGTACTGCATCCGCTTCAACAGCACCAACCTCAACGACAGCCGGCAGGTGCAGTACATCTTCGAGACGGGAGAGGAGAAGTTCATCCTCAGGAAGTTCCACACCGGGATATTTTACTCCTGTGAGCAGGCTGTGGATATGAACGGTAAGATGATGCTGCAGGGGTAAGATGATGCTGCAGGCTGTGGATATGAACGGTAAGATGATGCTGCAGGGGTAAGATGATGCTGCAGGCTGTGGATATGAACGGTAAGATGATGCTGCAGGGGTAAGATGATGCTGCAGGCTGTGGATATGAACGGTAAGATGATGCTGCAGCGGTAAGATGATGCTGCAGGCTGCGGATATGAACGGTAAGATGATGCTGCAGGCTGCAGCATAATAATCCATAACATACGTCGGTGCTGAAGCACTGTAAGTTATTCATTAATCACTGACAGGTTGATGTGTCCTGTCACTCTGGTAAAGAAATCCTTTAATATGTTATGGATTACTTTGCTTCCTCTCTCAGCTCCAGCTGCCCTTTGACCCGTTTCATAGCTGCTCGCTGCGTTAGCTGCCGTTACAAACATCCCTGCTGGGCTGTAAGCAACCTTCAGCTCTGCTCCTGTTTGGGTCATAAAGTACTAATCAAACCACTGACTGCTAAAGAATGAGCAATATTCCAAACTCAATGAACAAAAATACGGAGAAAAATGAAATGGCCAGAAAGGATTGCTTCAAAGTTCATGAACTGATGGAATCGACTGCTGTCTGTTGCTGCAAGAGAGCATTGCTGCAAAGTCAGCTAACCAGTACAATCAATTGCTTTCTACTGCAACATGCTAGTTTAAGAGAAGGCATTGCTGCAAACACACTGATGGTTCAGTGAGGTCAGCTGCTAAAATGTCACCACATGTGAGCTTTGGGAGATTGCTGCAGTTTTAATGACTTGATGTTCACAAAGGCCTCATGTTCAGCGGAGGGATTGCTGCAAAGTTTGCTGCTAAGTCAGTCAATTGTTGCAAAATCAAATGTTTTCTTAGATCAGAAACTATTTTTATTGATGATCATAAACTAAATTTGACTGCATTGATTTATAGAACTGGTTTGGGAACTGATTGGTTCTCTGTGGATCTGATTTGACTCTTTTATAACCAGATTGGATTTAACAGCATCTTGTTTCCATCTGTATTAAAATGCAACTTAAAAATCAAAACTGCAGCTGAATCATTTTATTTGAACCAGTTACAGACAAAGATCTGTATCTTTTTTTTCTGTCTACATCTCACAAATGTGGGAATATTTAGAAAACTGACTTTAGCTGTGAGTTTGTTCTACAGCTGCTTTATTAAACAGCTGCAGCAAATTATTTAAAGCCAATACTTTATTTATTATATTTGCTTTACTTTACTTGTAGTTGATTTGACACTGAAGAAAGGACAGATCATAAAATGAGCGCAGGATTAAAAACAACAGCAGGTAGAAAAACCACAAAGCTTTTATTTCTCCACTTAAAGCCAAATCTCTTCAAGCTGTAAATAAAGTCAAATTTCTGCTGAATCAGATTTTCTCCAGGAAACCATTCACACAGATAAAAAGACACAGAAAATGTTTTTACAGTAAATGAATTAATTAATATACCAGAACGTATTAAAGGAAAACGGAAATATATTTGAGCAAGAAGGAATTTAATATTGTTGATGATGAAATTGAGTTTTGATGTTCAAACTAAACACCATCAGCTGTTTCTGGTTGGTTCGAGCTTCTTTAGGGTAAAACATGCCAAACACAAAATATATAAAAAATATTAAATATACAAAATATGTGTAGTAGTTAGTAATGATTTATCAGACAAGTGAAAAAATAAAAAAAATAAAAGTTTGTTCAGATTTGCTAATCAACGTCAGAGAAGAGGATAAGTACTGGAAATGAGATTTAAAATTAAACCTCTGTGTGGGTTTGACCTTTCACCTCTGGTTCACCGGCAGACAAACAGTTGGACGTTTAGCCTGACCGGCGCCAGCAGCAGAACTATTTCTGTCATCAGTTACTTCAGAATCTGTCCAGGACCTCAGAGCTGCTTCAGGATTTTTCACTTTTCCGTGCAGCCAAACAGAAACGACATTCAGTCAACTTTAATTTCTGTTTTTCTTCTTTTATTTCCAGTTTTGGGGAAATAAAAGAATCCTTCATTTTTCATAAAGCACCTGATTGGTTTTCAAAGCTTTTCTCCATTTTATTAAAGAAAAATATGTAAAAGTTGCTTCTGTACAGATTTTGTTAGAATTACATTTATGGAAAACTTATATCATTTTTTAAAAGAAATTTTAGACACGATTTAGTATTAAATTGAGTATAAACATATTATTAAAACATGATACGTTTAAATATATAAAACATCGTATGTTATATTCATTATCTGTCTGAAAGTTTGAGTTTTTTATGTTTTTATTCTTTTATTTGACAGGATTTGATTGTCGAAGTTTTGCTGAGATTGCTCCTGAACATCAAAGAGGTTGGCAAATTTATGATTTAAAAGTTTATTTTTCTTTGAAACCATTTAATAATTTGCCTGTATTTGGGTTTATTGTCAGGAAAAAAAGACATTTCTTTGTAAGAATAAAACTTACCCAACACTTCCTATGACCCAGACAGAGACCAAACGGCCTATTTAAAGTTCAGCCTCACTGACTGCTGTTTGCTGGAGTAGGGGGTTCAAAGTGAGGCCCGTGGGCCGTCTGGTGCTCTTCAAATGATTGTCTGGTCCTCGACAGGATTAATGCAAAATTGGATTTTTTAATGTTTATTTCATTTCTTATTTGTAAATATTTTTTACCCAAAAGCAACTTTTGGTGAATTTATTCTTAAAACTTGTTTTCAAATAAAAAATAACCCATATCTCTGTTGTAAACAGAAAACTTTTCTGGGCCAGCAAAATATAAAACTTGTTGACCCAAACAGTGTGTGAAAACCTTTCAACAGTTTTCAGGTTTCAAATATTCAATAATTTACATATTTCCAGATCCCATCGCTACAAAAATCAATCATTTGTTTTCATTAAAAACTCAAGTTTATTGTTGAAATGATGAGAAAATAAATGATTTCACTATGAAATTATAGTGTTAGAAAAAGAAGCTTCATGTGTCGCATGACGACCTTCAGCTTTAGGACTTTACATGAATAAAGTTTGGACACCTGTGATGTGATGAGACATTTCCATAAAAGCAGCAAATTTTATGTTTGGATAAAACAACTAAATAATGAAACGTAACTTAAAATTATTCACAGAAAATTTGCCTGTTTTCTTGGAAAACAGCGTGGAAAGCTGACGTGCCTACCCACAATGCTCCCTGCTGTCTGTTCATGTGGTTCCAGACACTTCTTCCTTCCACTCAACATTCTGTTAATATGCTTGTGCAGCACAGAGACCAACCAGCAACGCCCTGTCGATGCCTTCCTCATGCAAAGAGTCAGGAATTATTAGAGCAACATTTGATTTTTTAACTGAATTATTTAAATAACTTGAAGCTCCGTTAATTATTTCCTTCAGTTTTATAATAATCAGTTTTTGTCCTGATGCTGATTATTGGAGTGTAAATTGATCCAGGCGTGCTGTGGCTGGCTGTGTGTGGGTGCTGACCTCTGACCTCTGCCCTGTCCAGGCGTGCTGTGGCTGTGTGTGGTTGCAGAGAGCCTGTACCTGGCTCTGCTCTTCGTGGGCGGGGTTCTGATGATTCTGGAGCAGAGCCGCTGCTTCAGCGTCATGAACAAGCTGAAACTCAGTGCCTTCGCCGCCATGTGCACCGCCCTCTCAGGTAACAGCACAGCTATGGAGCTACATCAGGCTCAAAAACATCCACATGGCCTACAACAGAGAAATTTGTAAATGTGTTCAATAATGCATAAATGAACATTCATATTAGTTAAACATTTGTTTGGACGTGGATAATCACATTGGTTTCTCAAATTGACACGTTTGAGACTGAACAGGTCGAGACACGGACGGATCAGCCCGACTGAACCTTCAGCGCTCGAGACTTTCTAACTGAACAGGATCAAATCAGATGCTGCGTTGAAGGCAGAAGAAAAGCTGAACGTCTCTGACTTGATCCACTAGCTTTTATTCTCTTACACACATTTTACTGATGTGTATGCGCAGTGTGTTTCTGTCGGTGCAGTTTGAAACGTGTCAATTTGAGAAACATCTGTGCAGCCCTGCAGCGGCGGCGGCGGCTGCAGCAGGGGTGGCGGCTGCAGCAGCAGCAGCCAGGCTGAATGCGCTGAATGCTGCAGTCAAGCATCAGAGCAGCTGACTGATCTGCGGCCACTCGCTGCCTCGGAGGATTTGCTGGTTTGTGGAGTAATCCGATTGGAACCGGGGCAACGGTTTGGGCTGTTCCCAGAGCCGCCCAGAGGACCCCCCTCCCCCCGCCCTGTTGTTCTGTGTTAATCCCAGAAAAAGCTGCTGCAGAGATACTGAGTCAGAACGAGGCGGCTGCGTTCACCTCGCCCCTCTGCTTCATTATTCATGATTTAATGGTTTGGCTAAAAGTTACAAAAATAAATAACATTTAGTTTTAATCTGTCTGTAAATGTGTACGGCTGTTTCTCCTTCCTTCATTCTCTGCCCTAATAGATGCTGAAACCAACCTGAGACTCTAGAAATGAGATTTTAAAAAGTGTCTACACACTGTAAAAACTACATCTGGTCTTAACTGCCTTTAAAAACACATGGGAGCGTTTTGACCTCTGCTCTGCTCACAGGCCTTTGTGGGATGGTCGCCCACATGATGTTCACCACCATATTCCATCTCTCCGTCTCTATGGGACCTGAAGACTGGAGGCCCAAGACTTGGGACTACAGCTGGTCTTATGCGTAAGAACTTTGTCAATATCTTAAAAGTCCAAACAGAATCTAATTTCATAAAGAAACAAGTTGAGATTCAGTTTTGAGTTGTGAAATGAGATTCAATCAATAACTGAACTTCATAAGAACTAAAAAGCTGCATTGTATTTAAACTGAATAACTGTACAGCCAGTCTGACTCTTCATTTGGCTCTTTGCAGCTTAGCCTGGTGTTCGTTTGGCACCTGCATGGGCTCTGCAGTCACAACCCTGAACAGATACACCAAGACCATCATAGAGTTTAAATACAAGCGGCACAACATCGAGAAGAACCTGCTGATCAAGCAGAAGATGATGGAGCTGGGTCTGCCTGAGCAGGTGTGGAACATGTACCTGACCGCAGCTCCGGCTGACCTGGAGGTTCTGCCACAACCGCTGGTAAACGGCCACAAGCCTTCCACCGGAGCGCTGTACGTGTTTGAGGAGGTGGAGCATCCACCGGAGCAGCAGGTGGAGGCGTACTGCTGAAGGAGGAGAATATTTACTCTCCCTGCTTCACATCCGATCTGCATCTGCAGAGTTAAAACCACGTTTAGCTTCTGCAACCAAGGCAACATGTTTCTGCTTCAACCTGAGCTGAATCTGCCTTCTATCATCCAAGATGCATTAAAACTGGAATTAGTGAGAGACGCACTGAGAGGAGCAGTGATCCTGACCGGCCTGATGGATCTGGCTGGATCTGAGAGGAAGCAGGAATCAGTGACTAACTCTGGATCAACCGTTCAGGTGAAACGGCTGGACATGAACTGACCTCAGACTCTTCTGCTTGGTTCCTGCTGCTGTTCTAATTCACATTTGAATATGTGAATAAAAGAAAAGTGTTACATGTGAGTGAAGGATCTTTACAACACCAAACATTCCCTGAGCTTCACAAGGAAAAGTTTGGAAAAGTATTTAGTTTGTTTCACCATTTTAGGTTTGGATAAAAACGGCCTGGTTTTCCAGACTTTACTGCAGGAAGAAAACTACTAATGAATAATTAATGAAGTGACTTACATTTAATCTCGTTCTTTATCTTTGATTCGCCACATCACACCTTAAGTTTAACGTTTAGTTTTTTGTTTGCTGGATGCAGCTCAACGTTTTGGACACCAGAGTTCAGCCAAGTGGAAAAATATTAAATATTCATTCAGGTAATGAAAATGTGAATCAATTGTTCTGTGAAGGCAGATTTTTAAAACAATGTGGATTCATCAAACATAACGGCTGGTTCAGTAAAAACATGTATTCAGTCAGAACCAGTTTGATAAAAATCCGATTCAACAAGGTCACAGCAGCTGGTTGTTCTAAAGAACATGTCCCAAGTAGAAACGACACCGTCTGCAGGCGGTGTGCTGCAGGCGGTGTGCTGCAGCTGCACAGCGATCTGTGATCCACATTTTGCTGCTGACGTCTCCAATAAGGCTAAAAGCCTCCAGACGACATTTGATGTGAATCTGAGCCACATAAACAAACTGAATTTTAAACCTCAGTGGTTCCTGAACAGCAAAGCCGAGTTTCTTCCATTTCAGAGTCTACGATGGATCTACTTCCACATCTTAAAGTTGCTCCTCATCCTGAAACCTCTGCAGGACCTGATGCCCTTTGACCTAGAGCATCAGGTCAAAGGGCATCAGGTTCTTTGGCCTGATGCTCTAGAATCCTCTGCTCTGAGTGTCGGTCAGTTTAATGACAAACAGAAGTTACTGTCTGAATTACCAACGAACGCTCATCAGCCTTTAACTAGCCATGTTAAAACATCCAGCATCAAAGTTTTACATCAATAGTGTCCAAACGTTTTAGTGTGAGGGCCAAAACATTTCTTTGAACACCCCTGATTTAGATGAATTTATGTTTTGTTTGGATTATAGAAAATCCTCAATAAATTGAAACCAGAGAGAAGAGACCACCTTTGCTTTTGCTACGCAGAAATGCAGCTCTGAAGGTAACTACATGATGAAGATGCAAAATAAAGCAGGACTGTTCTATTCATGAGTTTAAGCTCTTCAACCAGCTGAAAAAACAGCAGAGAAAATCCAATTGCAGTGTGTTAACAGCAGCCGATCTGTGACTGTTTGGTTCCTCTTTTCATCTGTTTCTGATGGAGCAGCTGCTGCCTGGCAGCTTTAATCCCACTGGATGGAAACAATCCAGGTTACAGTACGCCTGCTGATCTTCTGTTTTCAGCCATGACACGATTCCACGCGCTGATCAACTCACATAATACTGTTTTCATTATGCTTGGGAAGCACGAAGAGGGACAAATACATGAAATGTTAAAATCAGACTCACATTTTTTATAAATATATCATTAAAATGATGAAGCTGCAGAATGCTCTGTGAGGTCACTGAAGAAAACATCTGTGGTTATTCAGATCCTCCTTTCATGTCGATGGTTTCAGTGGCTCATATTTCCAGAGGAAGAATTTCAATAAAGTCCTGAAAAATCTGGAAAAAATAAATGTGATTGAAGCATCTTCCAGAGTGGAAATAGATGGACGGACAGACAGACTGCTGGACCCCTGCAGCCCTGCATGGACAGGTGGGTGTATATGATGAATGCATGAATATGTATGCAAAAGAAAAAAAAAACACACATTATGGAAAAAGTATCTGTATTTTCCGACCTAAACGCCTGGCTCATAGGATCAGGCCATCCGTTAATGTTTTGAGATAAACACAAGCGATACTATCATATTGATATCCTTTGATTAGGTAAAGGCATAAATAAACAATAAGTATTTCATTTTATACTAAGGTTTTACATATTTTGATTATTGAAAATTTTACATGGAAAAATCTAAAGTTTTCAAAAAATAAGACTAACTTTTCTGTAAGGAATTAAAACTCGCTTTAGTTTGTCACTTATACAAAAAAACTGTAAATTTATGCTTCAATACTCAGTTTTAATAGTCATTGTATGATTGTTAGGAAAAACAATACACCACTGGACACAATCTTTAAAATTAAAAACTGATTTTCAATATAATATTTTCAAATAGGTTTCAGTGAATAAATACAAATCTTGTGCCTTAAAATGTTTGCATTCAAATAAATCTATCTTAATACTGAATATCTAAACGTAGGTTAAGATGTTTTCAGTAAGAGCTACAGATATTGTCCATTATTCAGCGTTTTATTTTGTAGCATCTTGTTTACAACCCTCCTCGGAAACGAGAAGCTCTATTCCCGCCTCCTTTGCGGTAAACTCGTTTTGATTGGCCAAAAGACCTAGCAATAACTTCCGGTAACCAATCAGAGTTAAGAACCGGGAACTTGTTGATGACGTTTATCACTTGCCGGAAGAGAGGTCGCATGTTCACGAACATTTAACGTCCCGTGAAGGAAGCTCAGAACCTCTGATAGTTGATAAACTGATGCCGAACTGTTCGGAAATGTGTCCGGACTGTTAGCGGAGCTGTTTGGGATCGTGAACACCACCCGCCGCGGATATTCTAATGATTAGCTGAAGTACTTAGCATGAATAGCTTCCATGTGAGGCTCTGTAGGCTTCTGGTTGTGAACGGCAGAGCTGTAACTGCCCCACGCTGCGATTATTCTCCTTACCGGACTGTTTTCCACTTTCCCCGGTCAATGGCGACCTCTGGGCATCAGTTCTCAGCGAAGAGGCCGCAGAAGGAGCCACTCCGCCGGCTGAAGACCAAGGAGAGCCGAGACAAGCGGGGAGACGTTCACGGACCGTCCAACGTGTACGTTCAGGTGGTCGGAGCGGGAAGCAGGGACAGCGCCGCGTCGCTTTACGTCTTCTCAGAGTACAACAGGTAGGCGCTTCACGTACTTCATATCAGATAAAAGTGCTAGTTTCAGTTTAAGTACGTTAATTAAAGAAGAACACACTCTCGTTTACCTCATCAATTACCCGGTTCCTTCTAGCAGATTTCAGTTCGCATACAGCCACTGAACGTTACTTATTTTGCAGAGTTTCTTTTGGATTTCAGAGCATTTTTCCACATTTTGAGCCACAAAGTGACCGTTCTCAAAATGATCAAACATTGCAATTAATAAATCAGTGAAAAAAGAGCATAATAACAACATGGTGGGTTTATTGAATTCACCCAAACGTCCCTACAGTCTGCTTTATGCTAATTTTGCATTTAAAGATTTACTTCAACAAAGAAATGTGCTGTAAAGTGATGGTGATCTAACGGTCATGTTTTTGGACTGTGTGTGCACTCAGGCATACTCTGAGAAAAGAATGCAGAAAGATTCCCGGGCCGGGATTCAAACCCACAACCTTCTTGCAGCAAAGCAACACCTTTAGCAGCTGTGCAGCCCTTTCATAGGAGACTTCTCTAAAAGTATACTGGATCAAACTAACTGGGAACTAATTACAGGTCATTTAAGTTGGGAATTTTAGTAAAAGATACATTAAAGCAAATTAAATGTATGTGATTGTTCTGGGTTTTCCTGCAGGTCTCCAAAGATCCACATCAGTAGCTTCAGTTAAATGAACTGTAACTGATCTGATCCTCACACACAAACTATATTGGATCATCTTTATTATTATTTAAGAAGGCTCCAGTCTGTAGGGATAAAAACCTTCCGTCTCTGTGCTGCAGGTACCTGTTCAACTGTGGAGAAGGAACCCAGAGACTCATGCAGGAACACAAGTAAGCTGCAGCTGCGTCTCATCCTGGCTGTGGCTGAGCTAACGGCGCTAACATGGGTCTGTTTCACCTGCAGGCTGAAGGCGGCGCGGCTGGACAACATCTTCCTGACCCGACTGAGCTGGGAGAATGTGGGAGGCCTGTCAGGTCAGAGGTCAACTCTCATCTAAAATCACCCACTCACTGGCGTTTCTTTACAAAATGTTATGAATCAGAGCTGGGACTCAACAGTTTCCACAGAGAAGTGATTGGGAATTTCCACTCTGATATTTGAGTAATTCTGTTTCCAGAACTTCATAATCCATTTTATTTCTGGTTTTTGTTGTTGCTTGATTTACTGTTTTATTTTGGATACTTAAAGTACAACACTAAAGTTTATCAGTCTTTGAGAGGGTAAACTTTCATTATTATTTCAATATATAAATTGAAAATGGTGTCAAAACAATAATATTATCATCTGTTTCCATAACTGCTGACATAATTTATCAATCAGCAGACTTTGTTATTTGGATGTTGATACTAGTAATGGAGTCATTTTAAATGTTCATCTGTTTTTTGTAGCATTGCTAATTGCTTGTAATTTTTGTGCCTGTTATTAATAATATGTCTATATTTTCTGAATCTCCTGCATTGCAGGGATGATATTAACCCTGAAGGACACGGGCGTCCCTGAGTGTGTGCTCTCTGGACCTCCACAGCTTGTGAGAAACCGCAGAACATTTCACAGACGGTTCTGAGGTTCCATGGAGAGACTGACGTTCTGTCTTCCATCTGTTCATGTTTCAGAAGAACTACCTTCACGCCATAAAGTCCTTCTCTGGCCCTCTGGAGGAGATCAAGCTGTGTAGGCCTGATGTCTCTGATATAATGCCATGTTGTGTTTATGGGGGAGGTTGTTCATGATGTGATGTCCTCTCAGCTGTTCGACCGTACACTGAGGAGATGCACAAAGATGAAACCATGACTGTGTACCAGGTCCCCATATTTGGTAAATTCAAAGGATTATTTTATTATTATTCCCTCAGAGTTTGTCTTTTAAAAGCGTTCACATGTTCATCTGGTTTTTACTGTTTTTGTAGCCAGATCAGGAATCGACAGAGGGAGAAACTCACCGCAGGCTGGCAGAAGCAGCCGCAGATCACCAAAGCGAGACGGACCGGAGCGCAAAACCAGAGAAGAAGAATCAGGTGAGACCAAGCTGCTTCAGCTCACCTTCATCAGAACTGGATCTTTAAACGTTTTAACCAAGAAGCCTGACCCTCAGGATTACACCACCACCACCACCCTGTCAGTTTCTTTAGTTTCTCTTTAGTCTTTGGCTGAAGAACAGGAGCCATTTCTGCACATTAGATTTGGTTGTATTTACCCAGAATGCCCTGCGCTGTAGTCCACTTCCTGCTTTTGGAGCAGTTTCTGGTCCGCTTGGCGTTCACAAACCGAACCCAGACCGAGGTTTGGAGGACTAGAGGTCAGAGGTCGGTTAACGTTCACACCTCACTGGACTTTGACTAGACAAATGGACTGGAGTTGGATTAGAGTGGACTGAACAGAACTGGTGTGAATGAACTGTTCATGTTCAGTTTGTGTCTAAAATGTCCCAGGTGAAAGAAGTGCAGCAGCCAGAGACTCCTCCCTGGTGATCGCCTTTGTGTGCAAGGTCAGCACCAGAAAACGAAGCTTTTTATGTTTGGATGTTTGTTTCTGACGTCCTTTTCTCTCCTGCAGCTTCATCCTAAGAAGGGGAACTTCTTGGTGGCTAAAGCCAAAGATCTGGGTCTGCCGCTGTGAGTCGGCGCCTCGTGTTTTAACGTCTGACCCAAATCAGTCTCGATTTCCCTGATTTCTTCCTAAACTGTCTCTGCAGAGGAACAGCAGCGATTGGTCCGCTCATCAGAGCTCTGAAAAACGGAGAGACCATCATGCACGACGGAATAGAGGTGCATTCTGTTTCCCTGGCAGTAATCAGATTACATCTCCAAAGCGCCGCCTGACGCTTTGCTTCGCCTCTCAGATCCGGCCAGAGCAGGTCTGCACCCCGGCCGACCCGGGGCCCGTCTTCCTGGTGCTGGAGTGTCCGTCTGAGGAGTTCCTCCCAGCGCTGTGCTCCAGCCAGCAGCTCAGACGGTAACCGTGGTCCAGCCGGACGAGCTCTGAGCGGCTGCAGCCGTCCGGCGCTGACTGGTCTCTCCTTCCAGGTTCCAGGACGGCGGGACGGAGGATCCGGCCGCGCTGGTGGTCCACATGACTCCTGAATCCGTCCTGGAGACGGATCAGTACAAAGAGTGGATGGAGAGGTGGGACCCGCACGGTTTAGAACCGGGCCGTGTTGTTTCAGGTGGAGTCCAGACGGTCTGAGTCCGCTCCGGGTTTTTCAGGTTCCCGTCGTCAACAGAACATCTGATCCTCAACGAACACGTCAACACGGTCCACAACGTCCGGAGCCACAAGATCCAGACGCAGCTCAACATGATCCACCCGCACATCTTCCCTCCGCTGAGAGCAGCCAGAGCAACGGTACACTTCCTGCTTCCTGCTTCCTGTTTACTAACGTCCCATTAGCATTAGCATCATGCTGCTTTAGCTTTTCTTCCTGTTGTCAGTACATAAAAAAATCCAGATTACATTTATATAATTAGTTTGTTTCTTACCTTGGTATTCTGTAAACATGTTTAGTTTATTTTTCATTTTACTTTAAAATATCAGACTTTGCACATAACCATATATTTTCTCTGTCTAATTTTTAAATATCAAATCAAGTCTTCTGATAATTTTCTTTCTTCAGTTTAATTTCTGGGAACTGCAGCCTCCTGTGTCTACATCAATTAGAAATTAAATAGAAATCTAAAGATCAAAGATCATAAATCTAATTCTCTGAAGGCCAGAAAGAGGAACTGAATGTTTTAGAAACGAATTAATCTGATTTATTAATATTTTATTTCTCTCAGGAGGTTTTTGTCTGGGACATTTTTGCTGCTTTAGTTTTTTTCTGTCACTGAAACTTTTTGCAAAATGATTAGAAATGAGAGCAGCTGGATGGACCAGAACAAACATTTTAATCCTTGGAGTTTCTGAATCCATGAGTTTCTTTTACACACAACTGGATCAAAATCAGTTATTTTATTAATTTCTACGTTCAGGAACCGCAGGCGGCCCTTCGCGTCCCGAACGTCCGAGCCGAGTGTCTGCTGAAGTTCCAGCTGCGACCCGTCATGGAGTGGCAGAGGTTTTCTCCGTTTGCTCATCTTTTCTCCGCAGCGTTGATGGGATATTTTATTTGATTCCGTTTTCATTCTGTCTCATATTTAGAGACGCCGTTCCCTCCTGCAGCACGGAGGAGTTTGTGAAGGAAGCTTCTGAGATTCCAAACTTCCTGGAGGAAGTGGAGAAGTGCCGGACGGCCTGTCCAGAGGGTTCTGGTGGGTCCAGACGCGCCAAGTCGGATCAGGTGGGATGAATAAATCCAGAGTTTGGTTCTGAAGAGTCTGCTTCCTGCTGCAGGTCCGGCTGACGGATTCCCACACGTTGTGTTTCTGGGAACCGGGTCGGCGATCCCCATGAAGACCAGGAACGTGAGCGGAACGCTGGTCAACATCAGGTAGGAGAACCTGGTGTGTTCAGGCTGAACGGGGTGTGTGTGTGTGTGTGTGTGTGTGTGTGTGTGTGTGTGTGTGTGTGTGTGTGTGTGTTCAGGCTGAACGCTGTGTGTGTGTTCAGGCTGAACCCTGTGTGTGTGTGTTCAGGCTGAACGCTGTGTGTGTGTGTGTGTTCAGGCTGAACGCTGTGTGTGTGTGTGTGTGTGTTCAGGCTGAACGCTGTGTGTGTGTGTGTGTTCAGGCTGAACGCTGTGTGTGTGTGTGTGTGTGTTCAGGCTGAACGCTGTGTGTGTGTGTGTGTTCAGGCTGAACGCTGTGTGTGTGTGTGTGTGTGTTCAGGCTGAACGCTGTGTGTGTGTGTGTGTTCAGGCTGAACGCTGTGTGTGTGTGTTCAGGCTGAACGCTGTGTGTGTGTGTGTGTGTGTTCAGGCTGAACGCTGTGTGTGTGTGTGTGTGTTCAGGCTGAACGCTGTGTGTGTGTGTTCAGGCTGAACGCTGTGTGTGTGTGTGTGTGTTCAGGCTGAACGCTGTGTGTGTGTGTGTGTTCAGGCTGAACGCTGTGTGTGTGTTCAGGCTGAACGCTGTGTGTGTGTGTTCAGGCTGAACGCTGTGTGTGTGTGTGTGTGTTCAGGCTGAACGCTGTGTGTGTGTGTGTGTTCAGGCTGAACGCTGTGTGTGTGTGTGTGTGTGTTCAGGCTGAACGCTGTGTGTGTGTGTGTGTTCAGGCTGAACGCTGTGTGTGTGTGTGTGTTCAGGCTGAACGCTGTGTGTGTGTGTGTGTGTGTTCAGGCTGAACGCTGTGTGTGTGTGTGTGTGTGTTCAGGCTGAACGCTGTGTGTGTGTGTGTGTGCAGCTCCAGTCAGTCGCTGCTGCTGGACTGTGGAGAGGGAACCTTCAGTCAGCTCTGCAGACACTACGGCGACGCCGTGGACGCGGCGCTGTCCAGGATCTCCACCGTCTTCGTCTCCCACCTCCACGCCGACCATCACACGGTGAGAACCGCGGCGCCACCTGGAGGTGAGCGTTAGCAGAGCGGCGTTCTAACCCTGACTTCCTGTTCCTCTCAGGGCCTGATAAAGCTGCTGCAGCAGAGGCAACGCGCGCTGGTACGTTGGCATGGTAACCGGGGTATCACTAGAGATGCTCTGATCCCGTATCAATATCTGTATCAGTTCTGATCATTGTAAATGATTCTAGATCAGAGGTCAGTCACGGCTGATCTATTCAGTTTAACTCTTTATTTATTTGGTTTTGTATTTAGAATTTCTGTTGTATTTTCTGAACTATTTGCAGTTGATTTTTACACACTGAATGTTTCACTTTATTATTAATTTTTTTACTCCTAACTGCATCGACTGAACCAGTTTGACCAGCTGGTGAAGCTTTTTTTGCTTTTATTGCTGTACTGGTTCAGATTTATTAAATTAATTTGTAATTCTGTAAATTTATGTTTGTGTAAAAACAAAAGTTTTCAGTCAGTTCAGCCGTTTTTCTGTTTCAGTTCAGAATCGATTTTGAACATCAGATATCGGAATCAGTTCACCGATGCTTTTTAGCCGAGATGTTTAATTTGTATCGTTCAGCTGACGTGTGTGTGTGGGGGTGTTTGTGTGTGTGTGTGTGTGCGCGCGCGCGCCTCCAGGCCAGCCTGGGAATCCCCTTCAGCCCCGTCTACCTGGTGGCTCCGGTCCAGATCCTGGCCTGGCTCGGTCAGTACCATGACTTCTGTGAGGAAATCCTGCATCACTTCAGGTTCGTCAACCTGCTGCAGATCAAAGCTTCAGTTTGGAAACAAACCATCACAGCAGGAACTGAACCGGTTCACTGAATCTGAACCGGTTCACTGAATCTGAACCGGTTCACTGAATCTGAACCGGTTCACTGAATCTGAACCGGTTCAGTTCAATGATTCCCAGTTATGATGTCATTCATGTTTCAATCGTCGGATCATTAATACCTTTTTCTTCCTTACAGTCTGGAATAAGATTAAACATTTCTCCAGATTAGGATGATAATCCTTCCGTTTATTAAACTCGTTATTTTTCCTTCCTGTCCCCTAAATGAAGGCGGGTCCCTAAAGCTGAGCTGCTGTTTCTTCTTCTGTGGTTTTCAGTCACATCCCCAGCAGGAGTCTGTGTGATGACGCTGATGTTTCCAAGCTGAAGGTTGATTCGTCGCTCCAGTCCATGCTGAGGAAGACCAGCCTGCAGCAGGTCTGCGGCGCCGGTGGCCCGCTCCGTTCCTCTCTCTGTTTCTGATCGGTTCTGCTAATCGACGCTCTCTGTCTCAGTTTCGGACCTGCCTGGTGCGCCACTGCAGGAACGCCTTCGCCTGCAGCTTTGTGCACCAGTCTGGCTGGAAACTGGCCTTCTCTGGAGACACCATGCCCTGCGACGCGTTCGTCCACATCGGTGAGCGACCAGCGCAGACCGGCCGCGACCTGGAAGAATCAGACCTGGAAGAATCAGACCTGGAAGAATCAGACCTGGAAGAATCAGACCTGGAAGCCTTCAGTTCACTAAAAAAGTTCTTTAATATGTTAGTCATGGCTCTGCTGTCTGTGACTCAAGGCAGTTGAGGCTACTGCTAACGAGCTGCTAATATTCCCAGGCAAAGTTCATACATTTCTGTGGAAAAAGATCTTATATTCCATTTATTATGGTTTTAAAAAGTCTGAGATCTGAAGAGAGAAAAGCCAGAAATGAATTCAATGTTTCAGTGTTTAACAGAAGCTCTGAATCTCCCAGCTCCTTCCACTGGTTCCCAGTAGGTCTTCCTGTACTGGCTGTTTGTTCCCAGTCCTGCCTGGGACGCCGCTGGTTAAACATCGATCTTTCCAGGAAATGAAGCGACGCTGCTGATCCATGAAGCCACGCTGGAGGACGAGTTGCTGGAGGAAGCTGTGGAGAAACGACACAGGTGAGACGGAGAGCAGATCACTTTCAGATTCTTCTGCTTTTTGAGACATTTTTTATAGAACAACTATAAATTGATGTTTTCTGGCAGCACGACCTCGCAGGCCATCGGCGTCGGCATGAAGATGAACGCTGACTTCATCATGTTGAACCACTTCAGCCAACGCTACGCCAAGATCCCGCTCTTCAGTGAAGACTTCAGTGACAAAGTGGGAATTTCCTTCGACCACATGAAAGTAAGAGTCTCCTACGACATGCAGAAGTAAAATCTGACATGAACTCTGGTTTTAAAGATGACTTCTTTCTTCCAGATCTGCTTCAGAGACTTTAAAACTCTCCCTAAACTCACTGCTGCTCTGAAGGCGCTGTTTGCGGAGGAGCTGGAGGAGATGGAGGAGCGGCGGGAGCGGCGGGAGAGGAGGAGCCCTGGAGGAGGAGGCTGCAGCCAGGCAGGAGCAAAGAGAGGCCAGCAGGGGGCGCCGCTGCACAGCGGCGACTCAAAGAGGCTGAAGTCCAGCTGATTCCTCTGCAGGAACAGAAACAATCATTTTATTTATGAGACACTTTTTATTTACCGCAGAAATAAGTTTCCTGGTGATGCTGTGAAAATAGTTTGATTTTTGTTGAGCAGAATAAAAATCTTCACACCGATCGACCCGGACAGTTACTGCTTCACATCTGCAACCTAAAATAAATGTTTTTATGAATTTGAGCTACGACAGGGGAAGATTTCTAATGTAGATAAATAATAGTAAAAAAACAGGAATAAGGAGTAAAATTATGAAAATGCTTTGAATTTCCTAGATTAATATAGTTAAGAAATTTTTCTTAGGAAAAACTTGGATGGTGTTCAATGTTCAAATGCAAAAGTACATTAAAAGTTGAATATTGTGACTTTGTAAAGTCAGTAAATTATAAGAAAAGCTTCAAATTAATCAGAAAATCATTTTTCAGAGATGATAAAATCAGACGTTTGCAATTTAAAAATGCTAGAAGGGTTAAAGGCTTCAGTCTAACTTTTATAAACTTAAATATTAAAACTCAATCGAGCGTGCTGTGGTGGTGTAGGGGATAGCGTGACCCACGAGGCCTTGAGTCCTCGACGCGGCGGTCGGGGGTTCGATTCCTCAACCCGGCGATATTTACCTCATGTCTTCCCCCTTCCTGTCAGCCTACATTCTTGTAAGGGACACTAGAGCCCACAAAAGACCCACTGGAGGGGTAAAAAAACCAACTGTCAATCAGGTTGATTGACAGCAGTAAGCCCCGCCCCCTGGCTCTGGTTGGTTGTTATGAGTGGTTCACTTCTGCAGGAGACTTGATATAATTTTCCTCTAATCATGAAAATAAATTTTTTCTAATGATTTGTAGTTAATCAATACATGATCAATTTTCCTGCGGAGGAAACATCTTTCCTTCGTAACCCGAATCCAGCTGCAGACGTCGGATCTTCGGCGCCAACACAAGAAATCAGCCTCAGTTTCTCTAATTGTTTCATCAGAACAGAAACAAGATGGAGAAAAAACCTGAATCTGATGTTCAGCTGCAGATAATTAGCACTTTGTGACCCACAAAATTAAAAAGTAAAAACAAACACTGGCACACAGACAATGTATTTAGTGAAGTTATCACCATATTTTAAATATTGTGACTTAATTTGAAGTTGAAGTTTGTAAATTAATGCAGGTGTGGAAAAGCTTCTTTTGTTCAGTTTTCCATGGATCTAAAAAACATTTAGCTTTAAGAGAAACATCTGGAGGAGGGAGAGGAGTTTCTTCCTGTTGGTCTCCGCGCCGCGATGCACTGATGCAGTAATTCATGCAAAAGGAGCCCAGACCAAAAACTGACTGCATAGAAATAAACAACCTTTTCACAACCATGGCATTTCTTTTCTAAGTATCAGTTTTATTAATCTTGTATAATATTCAGATTTTCTGAGCACTAAATTTTTTTTTTTAATTATTCACTCTAATTAATCTGCATAATATACAAGTTTCACTTTCTGACATTAAGGACAAAAACATTAAACTTTTTCACAGTATTTATGTTTTTGGATGAACTTTGTGACATCTAAACACAGCAGCCATACAAACAGTGACCAGCAGAGGGCGACATTCCCTCACGGATCATCACACGTTTCAATTATTTCATTTTATTTTCATTTAGATTCATTTTCTTGGCCACAGCATTAAAACTTAGAAACAAAGTTTTTAATGTGACTTTTGAGATTACATGAAGACGAATGAAGCCTCTGAAAAAGCTGCCTAATGCACATTTCATGGAAGATAAAGATGAAAAATCCACAGGGATCCACTGGTAGCACAGTTTCAGAAATTAACATTTGTACAGTCAGACACGGTGGTGGCAGTGTGGTGATGTGGGGCAGCTGGAAGAGTTCCTGTAACTGATGGAAGAATGTCTGGAGAACCGTCAGTTTGTCCTTTTCTGTTTGTCTGTTGATAATTCTGCTTCGTTTCAGAAGAAAATAAATCTGGCCTTCATTACATAAATCACGTTTCAAACTGAGGGCCCGGGGGCCAAATCAGGGCCACCGCAGCTTTTTATGTGGCCCTCTAGGCTCCAAATCACATCAATCAGTCCCTCACAATCAACAAATCTCTACATTTTTTCTGATCTTATTGCAATTTTTTCTAAAAATTGGTCAAAACCCATTTAGTTGAACGGACTGCTGCCTCAGCCTCACTTGATGTCTGGCTACAGTCTGTGATCGATACGGCGAGGAATTAAAAGTCACATTTAACATCACATTGGCGCAAATATAAAAATTCCTTACGAAGATTTCTAAATTAGCACAAAAAATCTGTGATTATGATTATAAAACAATCAGAAAATCCAATCACAGCTATTTATTAATATTTTAACAGCTTAATGGGTTTTATCAACATATTCTGGCACAACCGGCCCTTTAAGAACATTTAGTGTTGACTACCCTGGGATGGACGATGTGTCATGACCCTAATCAGGCTGATTATGCTGGGAAATCCTCCGATGTTTGTGAAATAAAGAATTTCTACTTTGGTCCAGGATTCCTCCAGAGCTATGCTATCACCTAGCTGCTAGCTGGATTCCTCCAGAGCTATGCTATCACCTAGCTGCTAGCTGGATTCCTCCAGAGCTATGCTAACACCTAGCTGCTAGCTGGATTCCTCCAGAGCTATGCTAACACCTAGCTGCTAGCTGGATTCCTTCAGAGCTACGCTAACACCTAGCTGCTAGCTGGATTCCTTCAGAGCTACGCTAACACCTTGCTGCTAGCTAAGCTAACACAGTGTTAAAAACTGATTCTGTATTTACTCTGCTTTCCTCTCATTTTACCTTTGGTGATAAAATGAAAGTGATGATTAAAAACCTTTTAAATGTAAAACCCGACAGAATTAAGCGCAGCCTCCACTCCCTGCTTTAACGGCACACAAAATATTTTCTGAGGCGCTGAGTTGAGTTGACAGAGGGCGAGGAAGCAGGAAAGGTTTGGTGAGAGCCATTAGTGGCGTAAGCAGAGAGTCATCGCTACGTGGTCAGCAACTCCCCTGTTGTGTTCTGGGTTCTGCTTGTTTTCTCTATAACGGGCCAGTTATGGTCAGACTTCCTGTGTTTCCTTCTCATTATTCCTCCTTCAGGAACAAAAGCAGCAGGTCTGCTCCTGCTGGAGGAAACGATGCTTTGTCTTCTCATTGTGGGAGTCGGGGAAAGAGGGCCAATCTCCCAGGGAACTGAGTCTAGACCAAAACCTTCCTGAGCGCCGACCTTATAATTAAATTGGAAGATTAAATTCTGTCTTATTGTGGAGGTCTAATGAATATTCTGTGGGTGATGTGAGCGTTGCTGCAGCTATCGCTGTGACCCCATCAGGCTGCAGCACTCCCTCTGCTCATCAGCACAAAGCCGAGACCTTTCCTCTGAGTTCATCTGCAGCGCAGCGCCGGCGGCTTCCTGCAGCCGTGCAGAAACTCAGGCCTGATGGTGAAACTGATCACAGTCAGCTCTTCACATCAACACTCATGAAAACAGATTTATCATGATACCGAAACCAAAAACAAGAAGCAGAAAATAAAAGCAGCTGTAATCTCTCTGGAAATGTATTTCTATGAACCTGGAGATAAAAACCAAACTAGTCCTCAGTATCGGCATGTTTAGGGAAGACAGAGCCTGTTTTTAGTCTAAACATGCACAGGACACCGTCTTAGTGTTAGCATAGATGCTAACATCTTCAATCTTCCTTATTTCTGCTCATGGATGCAACCAATCAGCACCAAGGAAAACGACGGGGGCTCCTGGATTGGCTGCTTTGGGTCGAGGTTTTTCATTTTGTTTGGAATATTTTAGAAATGCTAAATACTGAACCGTCTCCAGAGGGTTAGGGTCAACACTCTGTTCATCCCACCACAATATTCTGTCTCAGGATCTCGTTTTGTTCGTGGTCCAAATGTTCTGCAGTGAATTTAAAAAGAGCTCCATCATATTTTGCTCCAGCAGTGAAAACTGACGCCGTTACAGATGATCATGTTAAATTCCTGCAGCTCTTCGATTTGGCAGAGAATCTGGAGGAGCCTGGTTTATGGAAATTATTTTCAAAATGGCACCACAAAAAGAAGTTTAAAACACCAAGGCAATTCAGGAGCTACTTCCTTTCATACTTCAAAATAAAATTCTTAAACATGAACAGCTGGGCTTGCAGCTGAATGTTTGGAGCTCAAAGCGGCAGATTAACTTCATCAACATGAAGAGGAGCAGGAGAATCTCACATGTAGAGTCGTTTATTCATTTATTTATTTTTGGCAGTTATTGTCCTCTATAGGTTCCACCAGAGCAGGAAGGAGGAGACTCTGCTTTGACTGTGGTTGTCATAGCAACGGGTAGGCGTTCATTAGGGCTGCCAGCTCGAGTCATTTCCTCCATATGAATATGATTATTGTCAGAATAAAAACGGGAATCTGTTGATTTTGGGGGGATTTTTCTGATTTGTGAAAAGCTGGAGGGACTGATTGATGTGATTTGGAGTCCAGAGGGCCACATAAAAAACTGCAGCGGCCCAGATTTGGCCCCCGGGCCGTCAGTTTGACACATGTGGTGTGAAGCTTTCCTAAAGATGGCCGCCTTCTAAACCCGACTGGACTGTGATCTGCTCGGCGTTTCCTGCTGACATCAGCAGTTCTGCTCAGACTGCAGGTTTGGAGCAGCTGAACTCTGAGAGACAAAATTTAAACACTTTAAATATAAAAACACTCCAATCTAACAGCTGGAAAACTATAAACATCTTTGTTATTGAGCTCATATATTTATTTATTCAATAATGTAGCAACAAGAATACTTTTTAAATATGTTATCAAAGTAGTTTTAGATTAAAATGTGTTTAATTCTGAATATGAACTAACAGATCCGAGTCTCTCTGGTTAGTGGAAGGCCGAGGACAATGTTAGTTTAATGAAAATTTATTTCTATCTGTCTTTTTCATGTTATGGAAACTAAATTTAACATAACTAAATGATTCCTTGTTCTGGGAGAGAATTCAAACGTCTCTAAATAATGTTTGATCAGAGCTTCATTAATGCAGCCGTGGATTTTTATGACGATCTCAGTTTGTTAACAACATTTAAACATATAAAACCAAAATAAAAACTAATAAAACTGATTTCCAGTCATAATGTTTGTTATTCCTGTTTTTTGTAGAGTTTTCAGCTGAAACCAAAGATTGGAGAGTTAAACGATTCCACATAAATCACAACGAGATGAGAAGGAAAAACTGAGAAAACTGAGAAAATAAACCATTTATCACCTCAAAGAGAGGAAGAGGAGGAGGAGGAGGAAGATGAAGATAAAGAGGAGGAGAGAAGAGGAGCAAAAGGAAGATGAGGAAGAAGAGGAGGAAGAGGAGCTGTGTCCAGTTTTGCCTGGAGCTCCGATGTTCAGAGGAAACTCTGAGTTAATCCAGGAGGGAAATTAATATGAAAATACTTGTTTTCAGTGTTTTCAGTGTTTTCAGTTTTTTCAGTTTTTTCTCAGCTGAATCGTCTCTGACAGAAACTTTTCCTCCTTTAATGCAACACAAAGTTTCCACCTCAGAAGGAAACTTTCTTCCCTTTAAGGGAAGCGATGCTTCATCTACTCCGTTTATCATAAATTGTCCATAAAGTCCCGTTTCTCCGTCCTGCTGTAGGAAAAGCCGTCAGAGTTTCCTCTCATTTCCTGCCGGGTCCAAAGATCCGCAGCTGCAGATTTATGGCTCCTCGTCTCAACTCGGACCTGATTCAGCAGATAAGAGCTGAGGGCGAGTCGCTATCAACCAGACAAGCAAGGAGCCGGGATTTATTATCCAGATTCCCAGGTTAACTTCATCTGGCACGCTGTCAGGGCAGGAGGAGGGCAGCGGGGGGCAACAGGCCGGGGAGGGGCATTTGGCTCTGCAGCTCTGCAGAATGAGCTGCTGGCACAGAAACTGGGTTTTCCTTCACATCCTGTATGAACTATCAGGGTTAAAACCTCCAACTCTGTTAGCTAATGAGCTTATAGTCATCAATAACCAATCAGATGTGATCAATATTATTGATTTATTTACAGCTGATGACACCAGAATATCACTCAGATCAATAGAAATACATCTTACACAGTTAGAGCCGGGTTCTGGTTCTTCTCTTTATACAGTTCAAAACAATAAACTCAACTAAACTCAACTCAACTCAACTAAACTAAACTAAACTAAACTAAACCCAACCCAACCCAAACCAAACCAAACCAAACCAAACCAAACCAAACTAAACCAAACCAAACCAAACCAAACCAAACCAAACCAAACTAAACTAAACCAAACCCAACCCAAACCAAACCAAACCAAACCAAACCAAACCAAACCAAACCAAACTAAACTAAACTAAACCAACCACCACCAAACCAAACCAACTACAAACCAAACCAAACCAAACCAAACCAAACCAAACCAAACCAAACCAAACCAAACCAAACCAAACCAAACTAAACTAAACTAAACCAAACCAAACCAAACCAAACCAAACCAAACCAAACCAAACTAAACCAAACCAAACCAAACCAAACCAAACCAAACCAAACCAAACTAAACCAAACCAAACCAAACCAAACCAAACCAAACTAAACTAAACTAAACCAAACCAAACCAAACCAAACCAAACCAAACCAAACCAAACTAAACTAAACCAAACCAAACCAAACCAAACCAAACCAAACTAAACTAAACTAAACTAAACTAAACCAAACCAAACCAAACTAAACTAAACTGTTTCCATGTGCAGTAGGTACGTGATGCAAGTTTTTTTGGTTTGTTTTTAAAACTGAATAGTTTCCATTTGTTCCACAGTTTGATTCATCAGAAATATTAAATTAAAATTAAAACTGAAAACCACAAACATGTGGGATTATTATGAGTCTGTCTTGATCAATCAGGGATTTTCCTGTTTTATTCCCCAGAACTGAAGTTTTCTGAGAACGTTTTCAACTTTGACCTTTGGAAAATCATTGAAGAATAAAGTAAATATTTAGTTTCCTGCCAGCGGTGAAGCTACGTGACTCAGAGTGAAGCGCAGACTGTGCTTCATGGTGCGGCAGGATTTTTAAACTCCCGTCCTCTCATTGCTGCGATGCGATTGGCTCTGCCTGGTTGCCATGGCGGCGCTGGGCTTGAATCGGGTTTTCTCCATGTTGAGGCTGCTGTGACTGCTGGGTGATTTATCAGCTGTGTTTTAAATTAGAAGCCGATCAGATTAAAGTTTAATGAATTTTAATGATGTGAGGAAAAAAGGGTCATTTCTGCCTTGTTCAGTCGATCCATTCAGGATGAAAAACAGAATATTAACAGAAAAAACAGCCGAGTCCGTCAGCAGAGCAGGAGACAATTCAGACAGTTCAGACAATTCAAACATTTCAAACAATTAAACAATTCAAACGATTAAACATTTCAAACAATCCAAACGATTGAAAACGACTGAAAAGTTGAGCTTCACGCTGGAGGAAGAAGAACCGGCTCCGTTCCTGGTTACAGAATCAACCCGACTGTTTCTGCTGCTGCTCCTTCAAACCGTTTAATTTATAAATCAACATATTTAAATTAATGCAGAAACAAAAAGTCAGACTCGGTGTCCTGCAGCTGGTTGTCGTGTTGCAAACAAAGTTTTAGGAAGTAATTTTTAAAAATGATCCTTAGATTCAGCGACAGAGAAAAGAGTCAACATAATTATTAAAAATTATTTATTACATTTATTTTGACAAAATGTGAACATGTGAATATGATGTTTCAGACAAAACAATTATTAATTCAATTAATTATATAGTTTTATATAATCTATCAGGGGTCCTGGAGGCCCGGCGTCCTGCAGGTTCTGGTCTCTCCCTGGTTTAACTCACCTGGATCCAATGAGGCTCGTTGGAGACCTGAGAAGAACTTGGACCTGCTGAGGAGGTTGTTGGTTCCACCAGGGAGGGAACTAAGACGGGCAGGATGCCGGGCATCCAGGGCCCACTTTAGGGGCCCCTGATCTAGATGTTTCTAATCCAGAGAATTAAGAACAGCCACAAATTTCTAAAATTGTTTTTTAAAAAATATTTTAAACATTCATTAGTTTTTTTAAAAGAACATTCAACAAGGAATAAATCTAGAGCAATAAAAGTTTTCCAAACAGTTTTAAAGAATTATAATTTTCAAAATCAACCAAAATAATGCAAACATTTTGTGTAAAATAAGAACTTTAATACTAAATGTTATGTTTATGATTCATATTCTAACAGTTTAGTTTTTCTCCATCACTATCTGTGATTTATTATGTTAGAAAATCAGAACAGAAATGATCATAAACAGATGGAAATATAATAATCAGGTTATTATCTCTCTCCTGTCATCCTTTTATTAAAATAACCAGATTAAAGGAAGCTTCAGGTTTTACAGGATTTGTTCCGAGTGCCAGGGATTTTCAGTTTGTAGATTTTCTTTGCTGCTCAGATTAAAATCTGATTTTAAAACATTTCACTGTGAGATTATTTTTCTTGCTGCAGCACCAAACTCTCACCAATCAGAAGTTAAACGAGTTTCTCCAGCTGGAAAACTTTTATTGTCCTTTAACTTCGGCTTTAACCTTCTTACTCTAACTTTCTACACGCTGATGATACATGACGGCTTTTATTAAAATAATTATCAGCAGATGGAAATGATTCATCTTGCAGAACTAAACTCCAGTTGGCTGCGCTTCAGGCTCCACCTTGTGAAATCCATTATACTTGTTGATTATCTTCTAATTAGACAGTAAACGTTGCCTGTAAATACGGACGGCGCTGCCGTGCGGCTGGATTGATTTCCACAGTGCAGGTGAATAATTGAGAGCGGCGGCTGGCGGGACGGCTGACCTTTACGGGACTTTAGCTTCGCTTGTTAGCGCTTGACGGATCCACTGTGAGCTCTGAAAAGGCCGTGGAAATCCGTCAATCTGCTGGTTATGAAAAACTGAATCAGCATGAAAATCTGCATCATCAAGACACAGGTTTCATATCAGCATTATCAACATATTACATGTCCGCAAATAGTTCTGGTTCTGCTTGGATGGGAACGCCAACATCCAGAATACAACAACATCTCTGAAGTTTTCATTTTTATTTCATTTATTCAACTAAAAGAACAAATATTAACGTTTAAAAACGATTTATGATTTCTCTAAACAATGATTTGCTACAATTCAAAGCCAAATATTCACATTAACTCCAAAAGGTTTGATGAATTTTATGCTAAATTACGTTCTGCATAACTTAATAAAGCCCACATCATGACGCTGCCACTACTTTTCCACAAACAGACAAACTGAATTTAACCCGACTGCTACGCTGATGATACTGAACTATTTTTATTAAGTAAGTCAAACAGAAATCATCTTTGGACCAAAGAATCTGAAAATAATCAGACCTTCAGCCAGGAAATGTTCAAATAAAGAGATTTAGGTTAAAATCCTCCTGATGTTTGTACAGTAGTGATAAAATCAGAAATATTCTGATCATGCATTTATTATCGCAAATCTGGATTATTGTGATTCTGTCAGAGAAAAAAAACTTTTCTCTGTCTAATACAAAATATGATTTCAAATTCTTATTTTTGTGCTAAACAATCAAACTGCTTCTTTTCCTTCGAACCAACAGAAATGCTGATTGTGTTTTCTCTGTTTCACATGTTTAACATTTACATTTTTTCTGTCTGATATTAAAGATGTATATCAGTTTCAGCATCAGGATGGTTTTTATTGGACGCAGCGGTGATGAAATATTTCAACATTTCTTTGGTTTCTGTGCCAATAAGGCAGATTTTTATGGAGAAAACAGTATTTGTGAGTTTCTGAAAGAAGAGATCAGAAGCCTTTGATTCCAGGAAAACTTTAAAAAATTCATATTTAAAGGAGCAGAAAGCGGCTGGCCTCTGGCTTCCTGCTGCAGCCCATAATGGCCGGGAATCCCAGCCTCCCTGTGGGCGATGCGCTCAGTTTCTATGGCTTCACTCTGAATCATTAGAAAGGAAGCAAAGTGTTTCTCTGAGGAGGGCGGTGCTCCTTCTCTCCGTCTGAAACAGAATAAAACATTTGCTGCTCTGGAAGGAGACGTCCTCACGACTGAGGAACAAAACCAGAAATCCGGTTTCCTGTCCTGAGTTTCAGAGGAAGCAGGAGTCAGAGGGATGCCAACACTCTGATGGCTGTTTGTTTGTCTTCTTGTCTGTTTTTCCTCTCCAGCTTTGACTTGATAAACCATCTGGTCCAGTGACAGTTCGCAGCAGCGTGTCATGGATGGCGGCGCTGTGATCGGCCCAGATGTCAGCCTGCCAGCCGCAGACGGACCAGACGGACCAGACGGCTCCTCGATTCTGCAGAAACTCTTCTTCCAGGAGGAAACTTCACAGGTACGACTGAAACCAGCAGGAAGACGACACAACCAGAAACAGAAACTCAGCAAAAATGATGGAAACTTTAGAATATCAGACAAACAGCTTAGCTTCAGATTATTTAGTTTTATTAATCAGACGGTTTGTGTCACTAAACACCAGGAAGGAAAAGCTTCAGAGAGAAGAAGAGTCTCTTCAGTCCATCATTCATGAAATCTCTGGACCTCCCATAAAATCCAGACCATCCAAAACTCAACTGAATGAAACCTGAAGAGCTGCATTCAGACTCCACACGCCTCCATGCTAACCCTTAAAGTTCCCCACAGGAAGTGGAACCGGCTGGAGGGGAGATGGCAGCGGCGTCGTTCGGTCATCATGAACAGCTCAGAGCTCAGCTTGACTGAAACATTACAGACACTTTTAAAACTTACATCCTTCCACAAACTCATCACAACCTTAAGATGAACTGCTGCTGCTTTTTCGTTTCACTTCCCGTCATCTTTATTCTGTCAGAGTAAAATCTGCTGTTGGTTTTAAGATCAGAGTTAAATCATGTTGACTTTATGAGCTCTGATGGATAAAACAGTCGACCTTTCTCTTTATTATGAATATGCATGGTCACTTATGATTTCAGCTTTTTGCCAAAGACTGAATGGTGATCATGGAGAACCATTTAGAGATCATATGAAGAAAAGGTTCACACACTGAAAGGGTTCTGTCATGGTTTCACGGTGAAAGGAAACGCTGCTTCCATCCGGATATCAAAGCTCGGTTTCTGAAAACAGAGGAAATAGTTGTCAGGTGATCTGAGGAGCCGTCGCAGCAGATCGAATAAAAACGATTAAAAACATCGTTCTGCTTTCCTCAAGTCAAACAACCGGCGTGTTTCATTCAGGAGGAAAATATCACCTGAAAACAATCCTGTTAATGCATCCAGTGTCTAATCAGAGCCATCAGGCTTCCCTCCACTCCGCTGATGTTTATTTGATTGGACTGGGCCGTTCTCTCACTTCATTACCAGCTGACATGGAGGACGAGTTTGCACCACTCAGATTAACGTCCTGAAGAACCAAAGTGTCCTGGTGGCAGAAAATTACAGAGTCTGAGCAGAAAATACATAAAACAGAAACATGATTTCTTCTCGCAGCGTTCCAACTGAAGCTGTAAATTATAAATCAGAATCCTGGTTCTCAGAAGCTTCACAAACGATGATAAAAAGACAGGAGTGTAAAAACGCTGCCAGCTGAATCAGAGAAATCTGACTTTTATTTGCTTCTCTCTGAAACGCCTCATGTTTCATTCAGCAGAAGGTTTTGTTTCACTTCTGACACGATGGCGGAAAGCGTCCCTCTGCACGGTCACTTCTGGAAATCAGCCAATCTTCATGTCAGCAGAGGAAAACTGAGGCAGGAGGGAAGCTGGAAGGTTTGATCTCACATTTTCATCGACTCAACAGGAAAACTGTGGCAAAAAAGCAAAAATGTAACAGTAGAAATGTCAGTTCAGGATTTTAACATGTTGATAAATTATTAATATGTTACCTGCAGTATGTGAGTCTCTCCACTCAGTATAAATTAGGATTTCTGAATCTGATCATTTGAACCGATGCGCTGCTGTTTCTTTCTCTTTTATGTTTTACCAATTCAAGCTGATATTTACTTTATAAATGAAGTAAATATCTGATGGTGTCCCAGCACTGATCTTCCTGTCTGAAACACGTTTTGAAAGGACCGTGCTCTGGTTCCTTTGTGTTGCTGTTTCTTTATTTTTCAGGCTGTTTTGTGCGAAGCAGCAGAATCTCTGGCTGCCAAACCTTTTCCTCTCCAGAGATCTGCAGCGCCGTGGCAGAACGAAAGAAAGAAAAGTCATTTCCATCTTTAGATTCATGAGCGGCTCTTCAGATCAATTATTTAGAGCCGTCACTGAGATTTCTTTATTACCTCTAAGTGTCTGTTCCTCTAACATGCTTCTGTTCCTGAGGTGAGAGATCAGCTCTTTTATTTTCCTGAGGGAGAAAAGACCTGAAGGAGAATCCGGCGTCGGCCCGTCAGAAACTGCGGCTCATTTCTCATTCCTGGCATCAGAACCAGCATCTGAGTTCCTGCTCAAAGTCCAAAGGTCCCTGAAGCAGAACCTGTAAAAACACCAGGAGGATTTATGACTGTCAGCGATAAATAACAGAATTTACACTGAAAGGAATGTAGATTTTACAGAAAGGTTTCATCTTCTGTTTGCACATTCCCTCATAAATCTGTTTATTAAGATATTAATGTTGTTCCATAGTGAGTCTACGTCTTCATTGTGAGACAGGAAGTAGTTTTATGTCTCTAATGAAGCGTAGAGTCGCTCTGGATGGAGTTTATTTCACCCGCAGCTGAAATAAACCTGGAAAATCCAGGAAACATTTTCCTGCAGCTGAGCTTTCATCAAAACCAGAACATTAAAGTCTTAATCTGCACATTTAGATTCAGTTGGTTTAACTTTGAAGCCAAAATGAAAACAAGTGGAAACATTAAAATAAGGAGTAAAGCGTTAATAACTCTTGTTTTGTCAGATTGGGTTCAGAGGAAACGTTGAGCTGAAGATCTGGATGTTTGCAGCTCTAGCAGCAGCCACAGCCGGGCGGCTGCCAGGCTGCTCTCAGGCTGGTGCCAGGCTGCTGGGCTGCCAGGCTGCTGCCAGGCTGCTGCTGGGCTGCTGGGTGGCTGCGAGGCTGCTGCTGGAGCTGCTGCCGGGCTGCTGCCAGGCTGCTGCTGGAGCTGCTGCCGGGCTGCCAGGCTGCTGCTGGGCTGCCGGGCAGCTGTGAATACAGAGAACTTATTTCAACCCACAGAGAAACAAAATGAATCTGAATCTGACTGCAAGCAATGCTTTTATATTCATACAACTGAAAATTATAATTATTACTGTGAGGCTGAGAGGCCATAAAAACAGAAATAACAAGCTGAGCTTCCAGTTTCAGAGTTTCAGTCATTTAGAAATATTTCTCTGTTGGACAAAACGTTCAGGAGGCTGAATGGAAATAAAACCTAAATCCACTGAGTTTGTCATGACAACCAGTTGGACTCACGACGTGTTGCCGGATCAGAGCAACCGGCTCTTCAGGCAACAATCATCTAAAGGGAATTATTTTTTATTTTAGTCACTGAAATGATTCAGGCAGCGTAAATAATCAGATCAGATTCAGGAGAGCAGAATGTCGTCTGCATAGAACCAACAGGAGCAGCTCATGATTCACACGGCAGGAAAAGAAGAGAGTCCAGGACAGAACCTGGAGGTTTAAACCCACTGAGACCAGAACCAGACCAGATCCAGACTGAGACCAGATCCAGACCGAAACCAGATCCAGACTGAGACCAGATCCAGACTGAGACCAGAACCAGACTGAGACCAGATCCAGACCGAGACCAGAACCAGACTGAGACCAGAACCAGACTGAGACCAGATCCAGACCGAGACCAGATCCAGACTGAGACCAGATCCAGACTGAGACCAGATCCAGACCGAGACCAGAACCAGACTGAGACCAGAACCAGACTGAGACCAGATCCAGACTGAGACCAGAACCAGACTGAGACCAGATCCAGACCGAAACCAGATCCAGACTGAGACCAGATCCAGACTGAGACCAGAACCAGACCGAAACCAGATCCAGACTGAGACCAGATCCAGACTGAGACCAGATCCAGACCGAAACCAGATCCAGACTGAGACCAGAACCAGACTGAGACCAGATCCAGACCGAAACCAGATCCAGACTGAGACCAGATCCAGACTGAGACCAGAACCAGACTGAGACCAGATCCAGACCGAGACCAGAACCAGACTGAGACCAGAACCAGACTGAGACCAGATCCAGACCGAGACCAGATCCAGACTGAGACCAGATCCAGACTGAGACCAGATCCAGACCGAGACCAGAACCAGACTGAGACCAGAACCAGACTGAGACCAGATCCAGACCGAGACCAGATCCAGACTGAAACCAGAACCAGACCGAAACCAGATCCAGACTGAGACCAGATCCAGACTGAAACCAGAACCAGACCGAAACCAGATCCAGACTGAGACCAGATCCAGACTGAGACCAGATCCAGACTGAGACCAGATCCAGACCGAGACCAGAACCAGACTGAGACCAGAACCAGACTGAGACCAGATCCAGACCGAGACCAGATCCAGACTGAAACCAGAACCAGACCGAAACCAGATCCAGACTGAGACCAGATCCAGACTGAGACCAGAACCAGACTGAGACCAGATCCAGACCGAAACCAGATCCAGACTGAGACCAGATCCAGACTGAGACCAGAACCAGACTGAGACCAGATCCAGACCGAGACCAGAAATTCTAAAGACATGGAGTTCTACCGTCTCTCCTGTTTAGAACAGCTGAGTTTATTAAACTCGGTCGTTTCTGGGAGATTAATGGAAACTAAAGCTGGTTAAACCAAAGACAGAATGAAAAGTTTCTACATGTGGAAAAGAAACAACTGAAAACTTTAAACAGCCACATCAGAACATTGATGCAGATTTTCCTCCTCTTGTTTGGGAACTCAAGTTTTTTAGAAGTTCAAGAGAGACTCGACACAGAGGAATGAAAACAGGAGAACGTTTCTGGTTCCTGGTTCCTGGTTCCTGGTTTCTGGTTTCTGGTTCCTGGTTTCTGGTGATGTGACTTCGTTTGGAGTGTTTGATCATTTTAAGTGTTTTGATCGTTTTGAGTGTTTGAATTGACACCAGCAGGTGCAGGATTGTTGAAGCCGTTACAGAATCATCTCTCTTCCATCTTCCCAGTAAAGTGACCAGTGACCTGGCTGGTCTGACCTTTGCAGGCCTCACATTGTTTCTCTTGATGACATTTGATGTTTTTTCCCAGCAGGAGTCCGGCTCCCTGGAGATTGGGCCAGCGGCGTGTCGGTCCGCTCAGCCCGGCAGGATTCAGGATTCTAACAGGTCCAGTTGGTGTAAACTTCAGATTTATTTCTCTCTTTTGGAGCCTTTAAAACAGAAACCTTTGGTTATTTAAGTTAAATGGAGGACGCAGATGGTTTGCTGTTGCTACGGTAACAGGTAAAACGTTTCTGGCCAGAGAGAAAAGTATGGAGGAGTAAACATCAATTAAACTGGTTTAATATTTCACAACACTTTGGTTCGTCCTCCTACCTCCACATCTCTGATTCTGGTAAATATTCATAAGTCACAGTTTCCCTCCTGGATCATCTGGCTTTTTATTTATTGAGACAATTTATGTCCAGCAGTTGAGAAAATAATTTCCCATAGTGTTTTAATAAAGCTTCAAAATGATGAACTGTCCCTTTAAGGCGGACAGCGACACACTGCAGTAAATCAGTTCCTCTAAATGCACTGAACAAGATAAATATGGATTTACTGCCATACATTTATGATGAATGACTCACACAATTTCTCCCAACCGATGATGTTTGACAAGCCATGTTCTCTTTGAAAGTATAGACATAAAATATGCTCTATAATCTGAGTAGATTAAAACTCTCCGTCCAAAAGCCAAAAATGCCCTCAAAGGTTCAACTTTTCTGAATAATTCAGAGAAAGAACTTCTGCTCCAAAATATCTCCAATATTTATATTTATTTATGCATTTTCACCAGATTCTGATCGTAGATATGAGGAGGCAGAAACGGCTGTCAGGACAAACTGAGCGAACTGAGGCCTGTTGGTCTTCACTGCTTTATGTTTTACTTTGTTTGAGCCGCTGGACGGGTCACCCCCACCTCCCACACACACACACACACGCACACACACACACACACACACACACACACACACACACACGTACAGACACACACACACACACACACACACACACACACGTACAGACACACACACACACACACACACACACACACACACACACACACACACACACACAAACACAGAGGCCGTTCAGGTGTTGGCATGTTGACAAGAGCAGCTGATAAGAGGCGACGCGTCTAAAGACGGAATAATGTCCTGCTGTCCTCTGCTGCGGTGTGTGTGTGTGTGTGTGTGTGTGTGTGTGTGTGCGTGTGTGTGTGTGTGTGTGCGTGTGTGTGTGTGTGTGGGCGTGTGGGGGCGTGTGTGTGTGAAAGGCAATCAGAGCTCTATCTGCAGCCATCGGGACGAAGCGGAGCGTTGTGCCAGCAGGAGGATGATGTTTGCTCTGACATCACTTCCTCCAGATCAGCCGCCATGTTTGAACCTTCAGCCTCGTTTCTTCACTCAGATCATTTTAGACCAAACGGTTCCTCTGCTCTTTAACACAGACAGAAACTTTCCGTAACGTTTGTCCAGCAGGATTTGAATCTGATTCCGGAGCTTCTTGGTGAAACTCGACTCTTCCTTCCTTCTTTCCCTCCGTCTGCAGATTATCAGCAGAAGACGGGATTATAATTCTGACGGGAGATGGAGATTAGCATCCGAAGTCACTGATGCTGTCAATATTACTTATAACTTTGTGTCTCCATGCAGTGACATTTCAGAGAGTTTCTACAGCAGCTGCAGTTTATTTCTCATTTTGTACTATTCATTTCTTTATCTTTGTATATTATGTATATACACATAACCTGCATCTTAACTCGAGTCGAGCAAATCTCAATCTCGTTGTAATCTGTTGATGACAATGACAAATAAATCTTATCTTATCTTATTCTGTCCTTTTCCGTTTCGGGATCCGACAGAACCGACCAGTGAAACCTTAAAACAAAAGAAAAATTAAATTCCCTGATATTTCTGTTAGATTTAAAAACATGAATGGATATAAACTGGAGCATAATGCTGCCATAAATAAACCCAGGTGGAGCAAAATCACAGCAGCAATGTTTAAACTGAAGCATTATGGGTAAATACAGGAAGATGAAATACTTTAGAAATGTGAACAAATAGTTAATAAATATAATTTTAACCCTTCAACACCTCGACTGTAAAAAAATTACATATCTTTCTTTGGTATTAAATTCCAGATGAGTGAAGATTTTCTGTTTTGATTTTAACAATGACATATTTATTCTCATAACTTTAAGCAAACTGGAATAAAATATGGCTGCTTTTTAATATTCTGTCTGCTGAGAAAAAGTGAGTCAAAAGCTGAGAATCAAAGTAAGAACAGAAATTTTTAATGACTTCCTTTTTCAAAGCTTCAGCAGAAATGAATGTGGACGTTAATTGGTGACTGTATGTTTCTCATATTTTCTATTATGTCTCTTTGTGTGAAAATGGAGATAATTAACTGAGCTGGAAAAGAACCGATAGTTTGTTGGACAGAAGGAAAGAAAAGCGAAGCTGTGTGATTATAATGAGGCTTGGTGCAGCAGCAGCTGTTTGGGTTTTAGTTTCCAGATCTGGACCGTCGCAGATTCACTGACAGCATCAGGCCTGGAAAAGCATCAGGACCGGATCCTTCACACAGAGAGGAGTGAAATCCATCCATCCGTCTTCCACCTGATTATAAAATATGTTCTAATATATTCCTTAAAGCTTCTCTGTGCAGCGACAGGTAATCTGTGAACAGATAGATCTCTTCACCAGCTGAAGAAATACACCAGGAGGAGGGGCTTATCGCGGTCAATCATCTCATGTATTCGCTTCTAAATGTTCTAATGGGAGAGAAACAACTTACAGTTACAGGAAAAAATCGGTGGCCATGCTAACTAGCCTTAGCATTCATGACAGTCTGTGCTAGCTGCAGCATAACAGAGACACTACATGGAGGAGTGATTGACAGCGCCAAGCCTCACCCCCTGGCTCTGATTGGTTGTTTCTAGTTAGCACTGGGAGAAGGCAGAGGAACTAAATACTTTCACAGATTATCTCTCATGACAAACTGTCACAGCATGGTGACAACTTCAACAAACGTGATTTTTTCTTAAAGTTAAAAACTGCAGCTTTAAAGATCATTCATGGATGAATGATCTATCATCCCTCATTCAGAGGGATGATAAAAGCTTTTCTAATCCCAGGAAAAATTAGGTTTTTCCTGCTGAATGTCTCCTGAATTCGGAGCAGATCTCTAGTTTGACGGAGGAGCGTTTCCTTTTAATAATCCCTGGTTTCCTGTAACATGGCGGTAGTGTTAATCCCTGGTTTCCTGTTACATGGCGGTAGTGTTAATCCCTGGTTTCCTGTTACATGGCGGCAGTGTTAATCCCTGGTTTCCTGTTACATCCTGTCATTTTCTGGTTCTCCTGTATGTGAGAATGTGGCTGTTCTTATTTTAAAAAAAATGTTTTTTTGCCAGTTGTTTGTTGATTCTTGCGTTGTGTGTGAATTGTGAGACAGTTATTTTTTGTTTTTGGGCATGTGCACCGACTGATGGCACCCTTTGAATTTCGTTGTCCGTGTGACAATGACAATAAAGATTTATCTTATCTTATCTTACATGGCGGCGGTGTTAATCCCTGGTTTCCTGTTACATGGCGGCGGTGTTAATCCCTGGTTTCCTGTTACATGGCGGCGGTGTTAATCCCTGGTTTCCTGTTACATGGCGGCGGTGTTAATCCCTGGTTTCCTGTTACATGGTGGCGGTGTTAATCCCTGGTTTCCTGTTACATGGCGGCGGTGTTAATCCCTGGTTTCCTGTTACATGGTGGCGGTGTTAATCCCTGGTTTCCTGTTACATGGCGGTGGTGTTAATCCCTGGTTTCCTGTTACATGGTGGCGGTGTTAATCCCTGGTTTCCTGTTACATGGTGGCGGTGTTAATCCCTGGTTTCCTGTTACATGGCGGCGGTGTTAATCCCTGGTTTCCTGTTACATGGCGGCGGTGTTAATCCCTGGTTTCCTGTTACATGGCGGCGGTGTTAATCCCTGGTTTCCTGTTACATGGTGGCGGTGTTAATCCCTGGTTTCCTGTTACATGGCGGCGGTGTTAATCCCTGGTTTCCTGTTACATGGTGGCGGTGTTAATCCCTGGTTTCCTGTTACATGGCGGTGGTGTTAATCCCTGGTTTCCTGTTACATGGTGGCGGTGTTAATCCCTGGTTTCCTGTTACATGGTGGCGGTGTTAATCCCTGGTTTCCTGTTACATGGCGGCGGTGTTAATCCCTGGTTTCCTGTTACATGGCGGCGGTGTTAATCCCTGGTTTCCTGTTACATGGCGGCGGTGTTAATCCCTGGTTTCCTGTTACATGGTGGCGGTGTTAATCCCTGGTTTCCTGTTACATGGCGGTGGTGTTAATCCCTGGTTTCCTGTTACATGGCGGCGGTGTTAATCCCTGGTTTCTGTGGCGCTGCTGTCCACCATCAGATTGGTTCTGGAGGAGTTGCTGTAATCCAGCAGTTCCTCCTGGATGATGAGCGGCGTCTCGCTTCATGTTTTATTCAGAGGAAGAGTCCGACCCATAACACATTCTCCATCCATTAATGAGACAATAGCTGTTATTTTCCTGCTGCTTATCACCGAGCCTCACAACAAAACAAAATCAATCTGCGTCCCCGGCTCCCGATCAGCTTCGTGAGAACGGGCCAAACGTTGCTGAGCGGCCAGACTTCCCCGTGTTTAAGATTCACGGCGCTCCGTCTGCTCAGGCCAGACAAAAACCAAGTGATCAATCTGATTTTTAAACAAAGACACACACAGACACACACACTCCTCTCCCTCAGAGCCAGTCCAGATCAAAGCACGACACAAACTTCAGCTGAGACAAAAGCTGCTATTTTTCTACCTTCATGCGTCATTTAATGATGCAGAATAAATAGACAGGACAACATTTCCTCTTTTAAAGGCTTGAAAGATGAATATTCCTTTGAAACTATGACCCAGGGCTCAAAGTAAGAGCTGCATGTATAAATCAGAAGTAAAACTATTTTGGTAGTAATTTTATCAAACATGATGTTAGCATGTCTGAGTGTTAGCCGGCTGCTCCCTCGTGTGCCTGTGGCTCTGAAATATCAGCTTCCAGCAGAAAACACAGAATCAATAGACAATCAGGTTATCAGGCTGTTTTCACTTTGGTAATTACGGCTCTTAACGCCTGCAGGCCCAACATGGAACTTATTTCATTATTTATGTCTGAATGGACCGAACTGAACTGAGATTAAGGAGCTTTTTACTTTTTAATCTGTTTTAACGTGAACTCAAAGTTTTATTTACATATTTTTCATTCCAAATGGAGAGCAGGTTTCTAAAGCAGAGCGAAGGATGAATCTTAGTTCTCTGCATCATCCATCGATGTGAAATGATGCAAACCGTTTGGAAAAATGGGTAGAGAGGTGTGATCCTGAATATTTTGGTTTTTATCTGATGTCAATACAGGACCACCGATACCGATACTGATATCGATACCAATACCAATACCGATACCTTTTATTTAAGTTTAATTTATCACCAAACTCCTGACTTCTGGGTGATTTTTGTGGTTTTTAATTATTTTCCTCAAACCTCAGACAGAAGTTGGACAAAGTTTATAAGCGTCTACAAAATACTTTAATAACATATCAACATGATATTTTGTACTTTTTAAAAATATACAAAGAAAAAATAATAATCTCAGAACAAATATTTTGTAGGTTAAACTGAGAAACTACGATAAGATCTACTTCTGCCTTCATCCGTCCCATCATGATGCTGTTGCTACATTAATCATGGTTTCACTGGTATTTTTTAATAATCGGTAAACCATTCAGTTTACACACCGTCTGTCACGCAGGAAACATCAGAGCAGAACAGAAATAAAAAAAACTCATTTATTAGAGAAAAGAACTACAACAGAAACCTTCAGGAACAAAACTGATTGTTTCAGTCTGCAGGAGGTCAGTGAGAGGAAATGCAGCAGATTGTTAATAACGGTAAGGTGGAAACAGGAAGGACTAAATCAGATGTTTTTAGGCAGGAATGAATCAACGAGAATTCTCAGTAACGAGTTTCAGGGAAACATTTCTAATAAATCTGCAGCGAAACGAGAAACTCGGTGCAGCTGCAGATCAGAGACAAAACAAGAGAAGAAAGTCTGGTTCTAGTTCAGGACTTACTTCTGTTTATGGAAGACAAACAGTCACAAAAATGAGGTGAAGAGTCAGAAATGATGTATGTATGTAGAAATGATGTAAACTCAGAACCGAACATGCTGACGTTGGATTGGACCAATCACGATCTTCTTCAGGTGAAACAAATGACGTTTTGTTTTAACTTGGCTGCTGGATTCTAATGTTTTCCACCAAAAGAAACATTTAAGACATTAAAACTTTCTTATTTTGCTCCCCCTGATGGAAGATTCAGTCAATAAACATTTTATTGTTTGAAAAGTGAATTATTCATCCTCAGTTTGTTTGCAGCTGCCAAAATCACTTTGTCCATTTCTGAGCTTCCTGCTTTTCAGACTCGAGGTTGAAGCTGCTCACATTTTGAAGTTGAACTGGGACTGAACCCTGACGAGTGTTTTCCAGTAACATGTTGGGTCCCTGTGCTGGATTTGGACCGTGACATCTGCTGCGCCTCCAGGCTCGCTGCAGAGCCGCATGTTGGACAGGATGCCCTCTGCAAAGTCAAGTCCCTCTCCAGGTTCCAGCTTCTCTGCTCGTAAACAACCATCCATGTGAAGTCTGGGATGCAAATGTGCAGAGAAGGAGAGGCAACAGGAAAGTTAATTGAAAGTCAGCGGGTTCCTGCTCAGATGTCCCCCCGGAGGGAATCTTCTACCTTTCAATGGAGAGTCACACACAGAAAACATTTTCACTTTCTGCCTGGTTAATGGTCATTAAGGTCATTCGTTTTGTGAAACTGTTGGTTTTCCTGCATTCAGTAAAACAAAGAGCTCAGCATTTCCTTCATCAGACAGAATCTGGTGGATAAATCCACACGTTGCTGGTTGAGCTATCAGCTCCGATCCAGGGATTATTTGGTCTGATTATATTCCTGGTTCTTATCAGAACCAATCCAACATTCTCAAGTTTTCTGTTTCCCTTTGTTTGTGCTGCTGCTAACGTGTGGAGGTTTTCATTTTAGTTTCCTTCAGCTAAATGAAATCAATGCTAGCATGTAGCAGCTAAGGCTAATGTCAACGTCCACATTTCAAAAGAGGCTCAGAACAATCAGGACTTCCTGAAACTCTGCAAGGATGAACTTTACTCCAATCTGATGGTTGAAGAAAAGATTCAAAACTTTAAATATCTCTGTTGTTCAGCTCATATGTCTGCTTATTCAATAATTTAGCAACAAAAAGGTTATGAATTATTAATGTTTAATTTGTCTAGGTGTGATTTTCAATTAAAATGAATTCATTTTGATTAATTAATTATTGACAATTCAATTAACTTGATTAACATTTTTCATAGAGTCCCACAACTACAATAAATTTAAATTTCTGAACCCTTTAGCTGATTTTAAAACCATTAAAGTTTTTTCTTGTTTCAAATAAAACAGTTCAAATAAATCATTGAAGTCCAGAAAATAATTTAATATTTATGTGAGCCAGATAAAACAAAATAAAAAGCTAAATAAGGTTTTGAAATGCGTTTAGTTTTTCAGATGTAGAACTTGCCTCCATCTGGACTTCCTGCTGAGAATCCACTCAGAAACCGGGTGTGTGTCCTCAGCAGGTTTAAATCACCCGAGCCTCTGTGGCGCCTGGAATTAGGTGAAGGACAAACTGCAGATTGTGATTCATTGCTCGCCCTCGCCTCATCCTCGCCGGGGAAGTTGAACCAGAGAGAAAAGCTCCAGCAGCTTCCAGGAGTGTGTTCTCGCAGCGTTGGTGTGTGTCCTACGTAGAACCGGCTGTCAGCAGCGCTGGCATCGGGGATCCGTGTGCAGCCAGCTGCTGCCGGTCAGAACGAACCGGACCGGTCATTAGTGGAACAACGGCCGAGTCCATGAGCTGAGCTGGACGTGTTCACAGAAATCTGTTCAACTGAGAGTAAAAACCAGGAGTCATGAAAACTGAAAGGTAAATATTCAGCTTGTTAGAGCAGATACAGTATGTTCATAAAATACAGTATGTTCATAAAATACAGTATGTTCATAAAATACTACAGGTTTATAAAATACTACATGTTCATAAAATACAGTATGTTCATAAAATACTACATGTTCATAAAATACAGTATGTTCAAAAATACTACATAGGCTATTAGCTGATACATGAGGCTCAAACAGCCAGAATACGTGAAATAATAGAAACAGGTCATTTCTACATTACAACCCAAACTAAAGTAGATCAAATTTCCGTCCTAAAGAGGTCAAAGACTCTCTGCTGTCATCCTGCTTCAGATGATTTAGTGTTTTTAAGGTTTAACTTGGTTCCTTTTCCTGCTGAACCAGCAGCAGGTTTCAGTCCAGCAGCAACAGATCAGTTGAATTATGGGACTGAATCTGTTTGCAAGTCGTTTTGTAAAATTTCCCATCATGTGTGAATAAAGTTATTCTGCTGGTTCCAGCATCAGCGTCCAGGCCGACCTGCTGGATCTGAAGGAGCGGTCTCAACAGAACCATTGTTCTACATTTAATCGGGTTTGAGGCGGAACCGCTGCCTGCTGAGCTGGTTTCAGGATCTTCACACTTCCCTTTTGGTTCCCTCACATAGGAAACCATGTTCCTGTGTAAAGTGAAAAGAAACATATGAAAAATTAAATGTTTTTGTATTTTAGTGGCACGTTCCTTATTGAATACCTTCAACAGCACTGCTAGCTACAAATGTAGCTGTGCTAACACAAAAGCACCAATCACACTAAAGCTAAAGCGCTATACTCACATGATATTCAGGGGAAGCTAATGCTAACGTGCTAATTTCTCCATGTTAATACCCACCGTGCATCAATGACTCAACAGGTTTTATCGCCCTCAACAGATCTAAACCCAACGCTGCTTCGGTCAGAAAGCACAGCCATTGTTTTACAGTGATGCATTCTGGGTACAGAATAAGAGCTACGCAGCACTTCTAGCTACTTTAAGAATTGTAAAGTCAAAACTTCAACACAGATGTTGAACTTTATTACACAACAGCCGAGTAAATGAGCACTTTAGAAGTTAAACAGAAAAATTAATTTAGGGTGTTTTCAACGTTAGCAAAAGCGTCAAAGTGCTAGTTACCTCTGCTATTAGCACATTAGCGTATTAGCAGAGGTCTGCTCACCACTGAGGTTTTAAAAAACATTTTTGTTGCTCCAGCTGGATTGAACTCCGTCCATCTTCTCGTCAGATCAATATCTAAATGTTAAATGTTGAGTTTTCATTTGGTGGAAGCAGAAAATCATCAGAACTAACAACAGGATTTATTAGATATTATAACAACATGATATAATTTACCTCTAAATGAATCTGTAAAAGCCTAAGATGGATAAAAGGAGCCAGGTGAGCAGATGTGAACTTCCTGTAGTTATAATCACATGATAAATACATAAAGATAATTACTAATAGCCAGATGTTGTCCAGCAGACAGTCCTCTCAGCTCTCACTGTTTCTGCTCATATTCTCACTTTTCCCTTCAAATCAAAGATCAGCCAGTAAGACGCATTAAAATGAGCAAAGTGCAGAAACTCCCATTAGCTGAAGGATTTCTCTGAATCCGCCTGTCCAAAAGAAATAGTTCCTCTAATTAAGTGAAGAGGTTGTTGGGCAGTGAAGCAGGCGGACATAAACTTTGACTAAAAAATAAAAGATCTTGCTGGATTAGCTGGTCCTTCATGCAGCCCGGGGCCGGAAGCATCGGGCTGTATTGACTTTACGTGTCGGGACTCGCAGCCATGCAGGGAAACGATTAACTCCAGTTGGAGACTCATTATCATTCCTGCCGGATCGCGCCGGTTGATGAAAATCAGTACTGACGCGTCTATAATTATGGGCCAGCTCTAAATTGGTGTGGAGGAGCGACTCCTTTCAGGATGAGGGCCCAAGTCAGGGAATGAAATGACATTTGGAGACCTGGAGCCGTTTCCCCTGACTGCTTTGCCGGCCTGCAGCTGAAGGTGGCGCTGCGGCGGAAGGCGACGCGGTTGGGACCGAAACATGCAGATCCTCAGTGAAGCGGCCTGATGGCTGCAGAGGGAGGACCGGGCCTCCTCACCGCCTCCCTCCCTCCGCTCCCTCTGCAGCAGCTCGTCCCACTTCGCCTCTTTGCGGACAAGGAGAACAGGCTCTGGCCAACAGGAAGGCTATTTATTTCCCCCTTCAGCGTGTGGCAGATTGAGAGCTTGATATGCAGGTTATCAGTGGAGGATGTAGGTTTCCTCCGCTGAGGATCTACTGTACTTCGGCCCAGTTTCATCCGCCTTCCCGTCAGCCACCACTGCACTGTAAACCATAACGTCATATTTAACTGGAAAAGGTGAGTGGATGTAACTGACTTTGGTGACAGATTTAATCTGAGTCCAGTGAGTCTCAGGGTGTTTAGTGAATTAAAGTTGACTTTACTCATTTCAGGTAATCGTAATAAACGCTTGATTTATTAAGTTAAATTAAACTACACTTACTAAAACTGAACAGGTTCATGTTACTCAGTAGGTTCATTTAAAGGGACAGTCACATGTAACATGCTTCATGATCAAATGTTTTCCCCTCATCATAAACAAAGCTGCAGTCTTGATTCTTTCATGTTGGAGAAATCCTTTCATCTCCACGGCAACCATTCAGCTGTGCAAAACGCCTGGGAGGATCTAGCCCCGCCTTCGAGGTGCAGCTCCTCCTAAGAGCTGCAGCTTCAAAGCTCCTCCCTCTCAGCTCCTTCAGACTAGCCAGCAGCAATTAGCAAACAGCTGCTGAGCTCGTTATAGGAGCTGCTGCTCAGAGCAACGCTGGTGAAAATGTTAAAGGGTTAATAGAGGAGCCATGTTGTGACGACTTCCTGGAGGCGGATCTTCAGAGAGAGCAGGAGATTTTAAAGAGACAGTGATTTAATTTCAAGGAGTTAAATCAGGGAGTCAAATTTATTAAATCATATTTGATACAAACAGCATTTTTATAACAATCGAAGGTAACAGAGTCTCTTGATTCTCCCTTTTCTGCATTTTATCCAGAAAATGCAGAAATGTGTTTTCTAGGCTCAGTGTGTCTGGAAAACACACAATACTTACTGACCTGAGGCAACCAGTAACGAGAACTAAGTATGTTTTACAGTGCAGTGTGTGTGATGGAGAGAACGAACTGCAGACAATAAAAGAGTCAGGTTGCTGTGTATGTGTGTGATGCTGTGTGTGTGATGCTGATGAGCAGATGTCGGCGCTCAGCCTCTGGCTCCCCCTGGACTCCAGATGTCCAGAACCTTGTTCCACCTTGGACTCGGTGTCCAACAACAGCGCAGTGATCTCTGCTGCTAATTGAACATCTACAGCCTGCTAATGGCCTCACTGCTGCTGCTGCACACAACGCGTCCCAGAGGCAGCTGCTGCCAGCCGGGGAGGAACACGGACATGGAGCACCTCCAGAGCAGGAAGCAGGAAGCAGAGCAGGAAACAGGAAGCAGAGCAGGAAACAGGAAGTAGAGCAGGAAGCAGAAAGCAGGAAACAGAGCAGGACGCAGAGCAGGAAGCAGAAAGAAGGAAGCAGAGCAGGACGCAGGAAGTAGAGCAGGAAGCAGGGCAGGAAGCTGAGCAGGAAGCAGGAAGTAGAGCAGGAAGTTGAGCAGGAAGCAGAGCAGGAAGCAGGAAGCTGAGTAGGAAGCAGAGCAGGAAGTAGAGCAGGAAGCAGAGCAGGAAGCAGGAAGAACAGGCCCCATGTTTCTGCTGTTGTTCTCTGTATCTCACCGTTTCACAGCAGCAACAAGCTGACTAAGCTTTTTACAAACTAACATCTTTTTCACCTTATTTAGTCGACCTTAATACGACCTTATTTATTTATTCAACTTTTATGCATTTTGAATGAGATTTTCTGATTTATTGACCTGCTTCTGTACTTGAACTGTTTGGTTTTTCCTGTTGAAGAACTAATAACTGAACTTGCAGAGTTCGAAGATGAACAATCTGTTTATTGTTTTATGCTCATTATGGCCAATATTACTGCGCAGACAGCAGGATTAGCTCTTTAGCTCACAATAATCTCAATAATGGAGGCATAAAGCCGCATGCAGTGAGTCGCTGCACTGCTGCTTATTACTTTGACTAGACCAAACGCTCCACCTCTGACCAGCTGCAGGAAGATCGGCTTGTTTTACACGCTGAGCAGAAGCTCACAGTTTGTTGTATATATGAGGAAAATCCTCCTGAATGCGTGAAGTTTCCTGGTTCTGTTAGACGTTAACAAAAAGTCAGATAGCCCCATTAATGTCTGTTATCATACAGCATGAAATGCATCAGGAGCTGAAGTGCTGTGTGCAGTCGTGGTGATCAGGCTGCGATCCGGAGGAAGCAGAGGGTTTGACAGAGACGCTGCCTTTAGGTGATGTTGCTCCTCTGGCAGGATGAATCTCAGCGCTGCTGCCCAGACAACATTTCACATTAATAAAGCGCCTCGATGCATCATCCTGCAGCCTGTGGCTGGACTGCAGCCCAGAACAAAGACACTGGAAGTCACCTGAATCAGAGCTGCAGAGCTCATCCAACAGGAAATAAAAGCTGCAGACTTCTCTGGTGGCGAATACAAATCAGCGAGTGGAAAAATGGCCGACTTTCAGAGGAAACCTCAGCAGCAAAGTTTGTTGGTTCTTCCTCAGCTCAGCAGTGACTGACATGACAGAGGAGCTTTAGTGGAAAATACTGAAGTCATAATCAAATTCACATCTAAATAGATTGTTGAATGAAGCTTCCAGCAGCTGAACGACTCAGTAAATATTCACATCCCTGCTGGAGTTTCATCATTTTCCCACTGCAGTTCATTTCTGCACAAACATACATGATCCTTTAATGATCCTACTCAGCGGCACATTTCATTAAATCATTAAGTCATTGATTAAATGTGATTTTCCACCAGGTCTCCTCTGCTGCTGTCGGCATGACGACAGGTTCGTTTAAAATGTGCAGACGATCCTCCATGATGAAGAATAATCCGCCGTCCTCTGGTCGATGAATCTGTGGATTGCTGTAATAATTCTTTTCTCCTATTAAATGTACAGAAAATTGATTTTAGACAGAAACAAAAATCAAACAATGATAATTAAAGGCCAGACAGGCATCTGAAAATTACAAATGTCTTGGGAATATTCTGCAGAATAAATTAAAATTGATCCGATATTCAGAATAAATTTTAGTGCTTTGAATTCAGCAGAGAAAAGTTTGGAGAATTCAGCAGCTGAACAAACTCAGTGATGATGTTGCTGTCTGGTTTCTGAGCGAGTGACACCAGCAGAAGGTGCAGACAGATGGCAGGTGTTCAGAACCAACAGAACCACCGGTCCTGTAAAACCCACCATCATCTCCAGAACTCCTGATCAATCAGCGCCAGAACGAGGCGGCCGCCGTGTCTCAGTCATCTGCCGTTTGTCACAGTGAAGAAAAAGGTTTGATAGCATGTTGGATTGTTACGACACACAGGGAGAGCCCAGGGTGTGTGTGTGTGTGTGTGTGAACACACTCACAGGGATAACAGATACCAGACAGACATGCTGGGTCTGCAGGGAGAAGGTGTTTAAATCCTGTTTATGGTTTCTGTGTGTGCTCCATACAATTCTGTTAGGTTCATCACTCTGAGGCGACGGGGACACACACACACAAACACACACACCCCAACACACACCCCCTCCAGATCCTGGACAGAAACTCTCTGATGTCACTGGCTGGTAAAGGATCCTGTTAGTTTATTATTATATTCTCTGCATAATAGAGAGTGAGATTTTAATGTTGTTTCCTGGGCCTTTAACCTAACAGGTTACATGTTGCAGTCTGATCTAACAGCCGCAGCAAATCAAACATTTGACTCAATGTTCAGTTGTGGATCCTGTAAAAAGCCCCAGTGATGGGAGGAGCTGGACTCGGGCTTTCAGGATCACACACACATCAGGAAGCAGCTGCAGTCTGAAACCGATGGAAAAACTAAAAATGTTTAAAAACATTTCAAAGTGTTTGGATGTAAAATGATTTCTTTTTAACCAACACAGATCAGCTGAATGGCGCCGGGCTGGAAAAGAACCAGAGGAAGAAAAAGTTTTTCTGTCTGAATATTTCAGTCCTGGTCCGATGCTGCCTCTAGTGGAGGCTGGAGGAATGACTGCAGGGTGGGAACACGAGGGAACTGGATGTTTCACACCTCAACGTTTGTTCCAGAGCTGGTTTCCTCTGTTGGTCCGGACCTTTCCTCCAGGTGTGAAGTCACTCAGGTGAGTCCTGGTGCGGCCCAAACAGCCGGACCCCGACCCGCTTCTTGATCTGGTCTCAGTCCGCTTCCAAATGAGTTCTGGTGTGAACAAACTGGCCTTGGTCCAAACCAACGACAGGAAATGGGCTAAATTTAGGACTTTACGGGCCTCCGTAGCTGCATCATGGTAAAAATGAGTGTTTGGTGTTGCTAATGCTGCTATGCATGGAGTGATTGGACTGAGTTTATTATGTAATCTGGAGCCACCTGCGGTACCGGTACCAGGCAGACGACTGGAATCAGCTGTTCATGTCTGCACAACAAATTTATGGAGGAATTTCCTTTTTCCAGGTATTTTTCCAGGTGCATGGTCGCTCTGCTGAAGGTTTCTGCCTGTTGTTCCTCCCCACTGTCGCCCCATCCCGACTCAGGACCAGACTGAAGCTTCAGTTCATCTGGCATCATTAAAAACTTTACAAACGGAAAGTGAAGGAAACTTTGTGTGAGTTTTACTTGCAGTGAAGCAGCTAGCAGTGAGCATTAACTTAGCTAAGAGCGCTAATCGCTCTGTTTTCTCTCATCATCCTCTTCCAAAGCAGCACCAGAGGAGATGAAGAGCCCTTCGCTGTTTTTCCACACCTGGAAGCTCGCTGAGGGCCACGTTGCTACCTTCTGAGGGCTAATTGCTCCATGAGGTCTGAGGAATAATGGCTGCTTCAGCGAGTGCTAATGGCTTCCACTTCTGCATGAATTACAGTAAAAATACAGCAGCAGCCTGAAGGTTTTCTGCCAAAGTTTCCTGGCTGCGTCCCCAGCCTCCACGCTGAAGGTTTCCCTCAGTAAGACGTCCCTGACAGCAGCCACATATCCAGCTTCGCGGCAGTCCCAGAGGAGAAACTGCAGTTTGTTTAGAGACGCTGAGACTCAAACAGCTGCTGGTCGACTAAATAAAATGTCAGGAAACAATGAAAACCTCATTCAAAAAAACAAGAGGCAATTTAAGCTCCTCTTACTCCACTGAAGGTAAATCTGCTCTTCAATACGTCCAGAAAAGCAGCTCAATTTAAAAACGATCGAGCTCAAGCTTTTTTTTTCAGGAGCAGCTATTCATCACCGACTTAATTAGCAACATCACGTCTGCTTCGCTTCTCACTGAACGGTTTATTTCCAACGTTTCAGACACAAACAGGGAGGAGAAATGACCAGGAAGTTACAAATCTGATCTAACAGCTTCAGGAAACAATAAATATTCATTAAAATATTGAATAAAGATGATAATAATCATCACAGTTTGTTGGAGTCCAGAAAACAGGATTTAACTGAGTTAATCTGAGAAATAATCCAGTGAAGCTAAACGTTTGCTTCAACAGATCTCCACTTTATTAGGTACACCTCGGTACCATTAGCTTGGATCCGTTTTTCCTTCAGAACCACCGACTCTTCATATCATCAGAGGTTTGGGTCCATATTGATATGAAAGCTGCATCAAGGCAGCAACAACATCCAGGTCACTGTGGTGTTGAAACGCACAGCAGGTCCAAACTGAAGCCCAGATCATCATGTTTGTTCTGACGTGAAGCAGAACCAACAGGAACCAGGAGCGACCGGGTCTGGAGAGACATGAGGAGAATCCGTCTGCATCATGATGAACTCTGAAACCAGAGAGCAAAAGGTTGGAGTTCATTACAGACGACGAGTTCAGGTCCGTTTTTATCATTTCACTCATCATCTGAGATGTTTTGCTGGTTTCCAGTGCAACACTGGAGTCTCAGACTGGAACCTGGAACCTGGAACCTGGAACCTGGAACAGGCTCAGTCTGCTGGTTGAATCTTTGTCTCTCGTTTTGTGGCTCAGCTCAACATCAGAAAGGAACCGGCTCCGTTGTTTATCCGTCCTGCAGCTGCTTTGTGTTCCCAGCCTGACAAACGAATTGCTGCTAATTGAACGTGGCCGGCTGACAGCTGTCTGAAATAATGAAGCCTCTTTTCTTTGCCTTTCTCCCCGGATGGCCTCGCTCCCCGACGCTGTGCCGTCCACATCAAAGCGGATCAGAACCTGGAGGAATATTGATCTCACTGAGAGCTGCGGTGTTTACTGCGCCGGCTCTCAGCCAGCACAGGGTCTGCTGAGGCTGCTGCAGCGTGACTCTACAGAAAGAGTCCAGATGCATTTAAAACACTCCGTTTACAGATAAATCACATCAATTCAGCTCTTAATAAAAACTGAAGCATTTCAAAAACTAACCCGAACTTTAATAATATTTTCTATTTTAGCCTGACACATAACGAAACACAACAAACACCTGAGTGCAAACTCTCCCACGGCCACTCCCAGAGCCCGCTGAAGGTGTCCGGAGCCCCGGGGACGGATTTGTCCAAATGGCTGCAGAGGAGACAGAGACGACAGCGGACTGGTTCCATCACCGCTCCTGCTCACACACCTTCAACAGATCACACACACACACGCACACACACACACGTGCTCAAGTTTCACTAAACAGTAGCTCTCATTTCCTCTGAGTAATTATCAACTAAATTCACTTAATGAGGAGCAGCTGTGCAAAAAGCTACACTCTAATTATTAAAATACTCAATAAATATTCAATAAACATTCAAAACCTGTGTGCAAATGGTTATTAAAGCTTCTCGTAAAGTGAAAATGATTCCAGCAATGAAGACCTCGTTGTTACATGGCGTCTCATTTTATTCAGTTTTAGATTGTTTCACCTCAGAGCCTCAGCTTCCTGTTTTTCTCCCACCTGCTCATTTACTCATTTGTGTTGTAACAAATATGTAAATTCCCCAGATTAACTTGGGCTCGGTTCAGATCCTCTGCTGATCCTGGGTTCAGATCCTCTGCTGATCCTGGGTTCAGATCCTCTGCTGATCCTGGGTTCAGATCCTCTGCTGATCCTCGGTTCCGTTTCATTTAGTCTCTGCAATTCGGTCCAAACACAACCAGAAACAGGAAACTGATCAGCAGGTCCTTAAACACCAAGAGCATTTTATTATTTTCAAAATATTTTTACATGTTCTCACTGCAAAAACACAAAATCTAGTTTTTGGTGTAGATATCTTATTACAAACTAACTTACAAGTCAATTTTCAGCAAAGTATAGAGGATTGTTTTTTAGTAAATAATTCCTTAATATTGATGAAAAAGTTTTATCAGCAGATGAATTAACTTATGACTTAGAAAAATGTCTTGTTATTAGTGAAATAATCTGATAATAGAGGATATTAAGGAATTATTTACTTAAAACAAGACTCTATTTCTCGCTAAAAGGTATTTGTCAGTTAGTTTTGTCTTATTTTAAGATTGTTAAGATATTGGAACCAGAAACTAAACCAAAATGACTTGGTAGGATTTTGTGTTTTTGCAGTGTACAGTGAGAAATGTGGTAAAAGTTTTAAAATATAAAAGGATCTGTGTCACATAAACAGAAAACAACTCAACAGGATTATAGATCCACTGCAGGTTTTTGTCAGTTCGGTTTTGTTTTTGTTGTCTGTAAACATGCAAACCAAGTGAAGTAAAATCTGAATATAAAACTGTCGGGTTTTCACTCCCAGTCTGGCTCTTTAATTTCTTAAAGCAGGAGGTTAAATGTTGACCTTCTTCAAATGGCAGCCGTCTCCTCTCTGCTGTGAAAAAACTTCCTCTGAAATACAAAAGCAGATTGTTTAGAAAATTTGCATGGAGTGTTTCTGGTCTCCAGAGGATGATTCCTAACATTTCTTCACCTTTTGACCTTTGCTGTGTGACCCCGCCGGTAGCTCTGTTCCTAATGAACCCAAATTATCAGGGAAAAGAAAACTGAAGGGTTGCTCTTAGATTTGCATGCTAATGTTCCCCAGAGGTTAAGCCCTTCCCTTTGTGAGCTCTTGATTTAATTTTCTTCGCTCCTTCCTCACACTAATGAATCTTTTTCTATTTGTGCAGCTATTTAAGCCTCAGTTCCCCCCCATCCATTCAACTTCAGAAACATTTGAGGAAAAAACTTCTACTTTACACAAAAATATAGATAAAATACTTCATGATGCTGACGTTAGATAAACGTTTCTCGACTCAGTCAACCTGGAGTTTCTCAACCTGTCAGTGTTAATCCTAAGTTCACTGACTCCTGCTGGATTAATGCAGCCTGTTGTTCAGAAGTGAAGCTTTAGAGGCTCTTCAAACCTCACACACACGTTCAAAATGTAAATGTGCTCATAATTATTCACACTGCTGCCTGACATGCAAACATGACGACCTTTTCTATCAGTCAGCTTCTGTTAACAGAAGAAAGAACAGCATGTCAGGCCTGCTGAAATGTTACATTTATTGCTGTTTATCTGGTCGACGTTAATCTGAAACAAAAGACACAACAAAGTGTTATATGTGGCGAAAAAAATTGTAGTTTAATTTCTGGAATATATAAATAAAAACAACACATTTTGCCTTGTTTCATAATTTACATCTTGCAGCTTCACACATTTCTTCAGCAAGCTGAGATCTTATTGGTTCCTGTAGAGTCCGTTTTAACCAAACTCCAGTCCGTTTTCCTAAAAGATCCAATTTGTTTGGGAAGTGTGAAAGAGTAACAGAACTCTGATACGACTAAAAACTCGGTCTGGGTTTAGTTGAAGTGAACTCTGGTTCGATTTGAATCCATACGTGAACGGCAAGTGGATCAGAGACCGCTCCAAAAGCAGGAAGTGGACTACAGCGCAGGGCATTCTGGGTAAACACAACCTAAACAAACGTGCTAGCCTAGCGCTAGCAGAGAAATCCTCCAACCGCTAAAATCTGACGCCTCCATCTTGTTTCCATCTGGTGAAGAAGGAAGTTGCTCTCAGTGTCTTCAGAAGTTTTTGTGTGGTTTCCTTCAGTGGTTCTTGGTGCAGCGCCCCCACAGGCCAGGAGGGGAACAGGTTGGTTTGGGTCAGAACAGCAGCAGCTGGAGGTGGAGCAGATGATGGAGTTCTGCTCCACAGTGTGAAAACAGCCTGATTTCTCTTCAGCTTAGAGTTTTTCTGACAGTTTGTGTTGATCTCTGAACTGCTGACCCGTCCAGGTTTCACTGAGTCTTTGGTCAATCAACTGTTGCAATTAAAAAAAAGGTTTTATGCTTTAATTTTAAATTGATTCTCTGAAACAGATATATTTTTGGAGGATTTTCTTATTTACTGAAATTCACCATTACATGATACGAATTCTACTTTTTTATGATTTAGTATTTTACACCAACATCTAAATGTTGGACTTTTTGTACCAAATTAGGGGGAATCAGAAATGAACCTCTGCAGCCGTCAGTTCCTCTGCACAGAGCTTGTTTTTGCATTTTGAGACGTTTATTCATCAGGTCTTTACATTCAGGAGGTTCGGCTTATCAGCTCCAGACATTTTGTTCACACAGCTGCTTGGAGGTTTTTCTACTCAGGCTGAGCTGCTGATGGAAATCTGGAGTTTTGATAAACTGGGAAAATGTCAAACATTGTTTCTGTGTTTTTTCTTCCTGCTCTGAGCGGTTATTTATGTTCACTCAGGACAAAAGAGAAAAATGTGTCTGTGTGTGTCACAGCTGAGAAATATCCAGAGAGAATGAGCAGTGTGTGTGTACTCTGGAAGCACTGCATCTTGTATTATTGATTTTTGATGAGATGAATGGTTAAATAATCAAACTGCTTTCCTGAAGCCTTCCTGCTTCACGTCCTCAGAGGACAAACGTCCCATCAGTCCAGATCAGTTTCATTCTGCTCTGCAGCCCAGAGCCAAAGCAGGGAGGCATCCGGATTCTCCGAGCACATGTCTGCAAACACGGCAGTCGGCTTAAAAAGTAATTTATTCAGCTGACGGGAGCTGAGGAAGATTGATGTTCATATTTCATCCATCAATGGTTTTCATAATTCACCAGCCTGGTGGATGGATGCTGGTCAGAGCGAGTACATTCCCGTTCAGGCGGCTTACTGGTAATCAAATCTCACAGTGAGAAAAGCCAGTCTGAGAGTCCGACTGCAGCAGAGGGAAAAGGCAATGGCAACGGCAACAGCAACGGCAACAGCAACAGCAACAGCAACTCTGCAGTCACTGACAGGATGACAAACCAACACCGGCAAAACTTTAGTTATAAAGACTAAATAAAAACCTGGCTTTCCTTCTGTCACATTAGCCTGTGACTATTTTTCATGTTATTTCTGTTACAGCAGGAGTCGGCCATATTGAAACGGTCGGCCATTTTGAAACGGGGCAACTGCAGAGTCTGCCCCAAATTCACTCCTCAGCTCAGGTTGAGGTCGATCCAGAGGTCAAAGAGGGGAGGCTCAGATTCAGGAGGAGCAGTCTGCGTCTGGTTCTGGTTCTGAGTCTGGTTCTGAGTCTGGTTCTGAGTCTGGTTCTGAGTCTGAGTCTGATTCTGAGTCTGGTTGTGCATAAAGTGCATGTGTGTGTGTGTGTGTTGAGCTTTAACAAAGAAAAAGTTGTTCAGTAAAAAGTATAAATTTCATCGATGTTCTTTTGCTCCGTTTTGTTTTTGCTCTGAAATTTGCATTTGCAGATTTTTGTTTTTTCACCTTAACCAGATCAGCTTTGATTAATAAAAACATCTTTTATAAGTTTATAATTTTTTTTTCTTAAAATTAAGTTAATATGTCAGAAAACCATGACTGCAAACTTTATAAATGTCATGTAATGTTTCCTGGACGTGCAAATTGTCTTAAAGTCCAGAAACACAAAGAGTTTTATTAAAACTTCAATGTGATTTTATTACACTAAATTAATCAATGTGATTTGAACCAATAACTAATGAGTTTATTGCATTAATAAGAGAGCAGATTATGATTCAGTGAGCAGGAAGCCAGTACCTTACTGGGTTTTATTTACAGATGAAACAAAGAACAAATAAATAAGAACTCAAATATTAAAATATCTACAACAAATATGACACATTTCTGTTGTCCAGTTTCTAGTACAAATATCTCAGTAACAATATCTGGTGACAGATCGGCGCCCAGCAGTGTTTCAGCTCTCAGCCATGGTAATGAGGAACGGGCCATGACACTGGTCATGAAGAGAGCTCCTTCTGTCGGGAGTCCAGGGTCTGGCTGGAGATAAGGTGAGGCGCTCCGTCATCCAGCCACAGCTTGGAGAGGAGAAACTGCTTCTGCTTGGGAGGAATTTATTTACCAAACTCGTTTCTTTAAGGGAACGACCTGCGAAACGCATCAGATCGATGGCCGACCTTCACCTTCTGGATCAGATCAGAACAGATCCAGCTCAGCTTCAGGACTCTGGGTTAGGGCGCTAACGCTAACGCTAACCTGTATGCACAGAGGAACAACATCACACAGCAGAGCTTCGTTTATGGGAGATTTTAAAGTTATTCAGCAACGGGAGCCGATAATATCATCACTGGATCGTAACAAGATGATAAAGATAAAACAAAAAGAAAGTCAGCAAAGCTAGCGTCAGCCGTTGTTTACGTCCAGATTTACAGTGTCTGGCTTCTTCTGGTGCAGAACTCTGCTCATGCAGGGTCAACATAAAGGCAACATTTAGTCCCACAAATCAACACAATCTGTTTGTTTCTGTAGGATAACAGAGTCCAATCTGTGGCAGAAAGGCATCAAACTTCACCACTTTCTTTGTCCAGAAACCAGAAAACCTGCAACAGCGACACCTGCAGTCCATACACAGTAATTCAGTCTGTAGGAATCCATATATGGATGAACTTCCTACATGTTCCCAAAGCGTGTGCAGACTAACAATGGAACTGATGGGTAACACGCTGCAAAACATGTCAATTATTTACCTGAAATTGATTATTCATGCGTTTGGTTACATGTTTTACTGATGGCTCTTCCTCAGAGTCCAGGTTTCTGGTCTGGTTATGGTTGAATCACAAATGATGAGTTAATGTAAATCATAAGGTGCTTATAATTCAGGAAACGCTGAGACTTATTGTCATTCCACTGGCTGTCTCTTCAGCTAAATAAATATATTAAAAAACAATCAAAATGCAAGACGGTTCAAGCTTGTCAGTTAATATTTAATGAGCAATATGCATTTTGCAAGGAGAAAAATGGGATTACTGATGGGATTGTTCTCGGACGCGTTTTAATTTGAAGGAGGGCAGAGGCAGCAGCGCAGAGACGGATCTCCTCAACTCAACCTGGATTCTGTAAATGAGAAAACTTTGCAGGGAAAAGTTTGTGAACACGGCAAGCGCAGTCAGAGGTCAGGGGTCAGCCCGGAGCTGTCATTGTGTTGGCAGAGTCTCCAGCAGCTTGTTTGTTCCAACCAGCAGGTCTCCAGCTTCCCGCCGATCCGCGCTCACACAGACGCCTTGACGGGATTCTGCTTGACGTTACTCGACTAATTATGACTCAAATCTTCTGCTCAGACGCTTGTTTCTATTTGGTCCAAGTCCCATGAATCCTGCCTCCATGGCGGCTTCAGCACGGCTCTCCCTCTGTGGGACTCTGGACGACAGACTATCACAGCACAGCAAGATTTGTTTCTCTAATGTTCCAGAGTTTTGACAGGAATGAAAGTGTCAGGGAGTTCAGTACAAAACTTTGAAGATTTGGAAAAGTCCAGCTGAGTTTTAGGATTTCCAAGAAAAACCAAGAGAGTCGAAATTCTGACAGAAATTGATTTTAAAATAGCTAAAACAGAAAACAAGCATCCAAATGAAATGTTAATTAATAAAGTAAGATGTCAGAATTAACGTGTAAAAAACAATCATTGCAAATGAGAAAACATCAGCAAATAATACAAATAAATAGAAATAGTTTTTTTATCCGGTTTTAAAATCTTAACATCAATAAAAAAAATGCAACAGAACCAAAGAAAAAACAGAAGTTTATACCCTGAAACAACAGATCCTGTCACATCTTGAGTCTCCTGTTTACCAAAAATATCAATTAGGAATTACGATTCTCATTTTCTATGAGTCAGAATCAATATAAATGTCCTGAAATCAATTTAAAATAAACCAGCTGTAACTACCGCCGCCGCCATGCAGCCGACTGGACCGCAGGCATGTGCATAAAGGAACCAATTCAAACTATGAAAACCGAAGATTTTTCCATATGATCGTGTTTCAGCAGCATCTAATGAAAATAATAACACAGAGTATTTATTTTAGCTTCAGGTTCAGAGAGATAACATGTTTTCAGGAGACCTTTAAGAGCTGCAGATCAGATAAATGTGTTGGTCTAAAGCCTCTAGTTCTACAGCGTGTCGGGAGTTTCTCTGGTTCTGTTCTATAAAGTTTAATGGATCTTTGCTTTTCTCAGGAACTGCAGGACGTGGAGCCTGGAATTAGACACTTATAGATGAGTTTTTGTATTAGATGCAGAGAAAAAGTCCTGAGGCAATGTTGTTCAATGATAAGACACATTCTCTGAAACGTTTTGATGAGATGTAAGAAATTGACCTTTGGATCAAACATAACCTCCAGATTCTCTAATTAATCTGAAGGCTTCATTACCAGAGCTGGAGTTTCTCTCCCTGAAGGTCTCTGCCAAACACAAACACTTTTTTCCTGGAGAAAAGTTAGAAAGGTCTTCATAAAGTCTTCAGGTCATCAGAGACAAGGAGGAGTAAAGAATAAACCGCAGCAGTCTGCCTCAGGTTAGACCTGCAGCTCCTAGATGCTGCAGCCAAACTGACGTCCTGATGGACCTGCTGACACGCCGACGAGGTCGTTCAGCTGGTCGACCTCTGACCCAACTGGGTCGGAGACACAGGAACAAACTTTACTGCGATGAACAATAATTTTGTTGTTTCTAGACAATGTTTCAGTAATATAACAGTAATGGCATAATAACGCGACAAAGATCATTGACCAACATTTTACACTGGATCTGGAAGAGATTTTAAATATCCAAAATAAATAACAAAACAACAAAAACAATAAATAAAATAAATGTATTAGTCTCTCAACAAAATTATCCTTCAATAAAACAGACTGAAGACTTTTATCATCCAGTTTTTGGTAGAAAGAAATAGAAAAGAGAAAAATGATAAATCATGCAAATGGAAATAATTGAGCTTGCTTTAATTTATCAGCCGAGTAACTGATATATTGATTAATGCCAGAAGCTTTGGTGAAAATCTGTCAAACTCTGAAAGTCTTTAAATGTTTTCAAATGTTTTAAGTAAAACATAATTTAGTTTAACTTTTACTAACGTAGAGTAAAATCCTATCTGAACTAAATGTGTTTTCTTTCAACGATTAGAGACAAAAAACAGAAAAGCATTTTGTTTACAGATATCAGCCTATGACCAAAAGAGCATCTTCCAGTTTGGGTCAGAGCCGGCCGGCGTGAGCCCAGGCGAAGCTCCAGCCTCGCCGTTACAGACACACTGAGGCGGCGCTGCCATGCAGCAAACACCACGAAGCTGAGAAACGGCCCTGCAGCAACTTTTCAAAGCTTAATCTGCACATTAATTCTTGCTGACAGGAGCTCAGATAGCCACAGAAACGGCTCTGGAAATTAACCTGCCGATTCCCTTAAAAGGCCAAAAGCGCGTTAAGTATTAGAAGTTGATTAAACATCCCGGCTCTGATTTTGGTCGTTTTGGGCAGAAAAGATGAAATACGGGGTTAAACACTTTAGTTCTACTGGATTTATTCATTGAATTGGGGGTTTGGTGGATTTCTTTGAGAAATGATTTAGTGTTTTTCTCTGCTTTTGGATCCAATTTATGTTAATCAGATTTTTAAAAGTAAATGCAAAATTAAGCAAGGCAGCACAAAATAACCCCAAACTAGTTTGATGCTTAGATTCCCAGTTTTACAAGAGATAAAGTGTTTCAAGTGACCAGTTAAAGTCTGGCACGCTTTCCTCATCAGACACGTTTAACTAGACCAGGACATTTATATAAAAACAAACTACCTGGAGTTCCACACGGCTCTGTTCTCACCTCACTGCTGTTTTGGCATCATCCATCCATTGGTTCATCCAGGTTTTCACTCTCTGGTTTTCTGGGAGGGAAACTCAGGCTGAGCTCCTCCTCTAACTAAAGAATCCAACCCCTTCAAACCTTTTTCACGGTTTTTCACTGGATTTGACGTAACGGACCAACACAGAGTGCAGCAGACTGAAGACTTGGAAAAATGATTTTCAAAAACATTGAGCTTGAGATGTTTAGTTCAGAAAAATGGGACAAATTTACAATCTGTAAATGTTCAGAGCTGATAGAGACCTACAGCAGACAGTTCTTCATCACTAGTGCATTTGGACCCGTAACTCCAGAACCTCACCTTGGCAGATGGAGAAACTCTCAGCTGCTGGATCCTCACATCATCCTCAAAGTTTTAATCAGATTTGAGAAAACGCCATGCTTTGTATTCCTAGCAGCATCTTAAATGCAGCTGTGATGCTGCACAGCAGCACCTGCTGCTGTTTCAGAGTCCGGTCAGTTTTTAAGCCGACTGAACGAATCGCCTGAGCCTGCAGCAATTAACAACAACAAAACCAAATTACTGCTTCCAATCAAAGACTCCTTCGCTATATTCTCTCTTTTCTGTTTAAGCTGGATCTAATTTGTACTCTAAGGCACATATTGTGCAAATAGTCATTGTATTAGCTGCGCTGATTACACCCACGCATGGCTCATTCATAATTAAGCTGCATATCTTAATGGCTCCAGTTGAACTGTCTCCCTTCTCTGTGGATTTTCAATTTTATGTTTTAAAAATGGAGGAGAAGGCAGGAGAAACCTTCCTGTCGTCCTTCATTATTTGGGTGAAGAATTGAAAAAAGCCAACAAACCTGCAAACATGAAGAAAATACTAAAACGTGACAAATGGTGCCAAGTCTTTCTGTGGTTCTTTGTTGACTTCGGTCAAATCAATCAAAGCTTTTCACTAACAAAACCTTTCTGCATGTGCAGGAACTGCAACCTCATTTATTGTCTGGTTCAAGATGTTTACGCTTATACTTCTGTTTGCCAAGCTGCTTTAAACGGCCTCTCCTTCTTCCTGGCAGCCGGTGCATGAGCGCTGAGTGAAGTTAAAAATGAAGCAGGAGGACGCTGCGTCTCTCAGGCTCAGATCTGTGAGGGCGAACCCGGGCCGACACAGCGATAGATAAAGCCAGCAGCTCTGTAGCGGCGCCTGTCATCCAGCGGCCCATCACCAAGCCGATAAAGATGGATGCGGTTGCCGTGTGAGATCCCAGGCAACCACATCACACGGCAGAGTGACGCTGATGGAGAGATTGTTGTTGGAAATGAGAGAGCGCTCTGTCTTCTGGAAGTGTGTTCAGTCAGAGCAGGCAGCACTGCTGCACATCTACTGGAGCTCAAAGCCGCTGCGTCTAGTTAAAGACTCATTATGAGAGGGAGGGCAGGTAAATATAAAATTAAGAGAAGAAGAGAGACAGCTCCATTAATCTGAGCCGTAGTTTCACATAAACATCCAGCAGAGCTCTGCTGTTTTCTCCAGGTAGAGATGGGAGATGAAGACCTGGACTTAATCCTTTAACAGGATATCTAAAAGTATTTTATGTGGTAAAAATGTGGTCAATGAAGGACTAATAGATCTGAGCCATGATTGTTTTGCAGGATTATTTGCATCTTGGAGAATAATTTGTAAAACAAAAGCTGTAGATGTTTGTAGATGTTTCACAAAGATCATAACCTGACATATTTAAAACATTAATGAGGTGAAACTAAAGAAATCACATACAAACCCAGAGCGTTGCGTTGTTTACCTTTAAATTCCTCTCACTTTTTAGACACGCCCCTGGCCACGCCCACTCCCCTACATGGACTCACCTGATTGGTCCGCTGTTCCTCCTTTGGAAAGTTGGCAGTTTCCCTCCAGACCGGAACTAGCAACAGCCGCCGCCGCCGCTCGGTCAGCGTTACAAACACAGAAAAGTGGTTGAAAATGAATCCGAGGCGGTTAAACTCTCGTCGTTTCGTTGTCGCTCCGGTTCCACTGTCCCGCTGGGTGGACACATTCTCCGTGGGATCGATACAAATCCAAATAAATAAAAATACGTCCGCTCCAGTTCACCAGCCGCTCCGACCGTCGAACCGGAAGTCCTGGAAGCCAGTGACGTCAACGAGTCAAAACTTGCTCGTAAGTTTTACAATTAATCCAAAGTTAAAATGACTAAAAACAAACAAAAACAAAACTAATCGTTTGTGCTCCCTTATAAAAAAATAAATAAAATTTAGATTTGATATTTATCCAGGTGATAAAGGAAAGACGGATTCCTGGTTCTGCCTGTTTGTGAGACTTTCATCACGTGACATGTAAGTCTGTTTAATGTTTTTGTAATGTTGTGATTTATGCGCATTTTAACGCTGAAATTGTGTTTGGTGTTTCATTTACACAAGTAAATACTTAAGTATATGACATGACATTAATTAAGTGATATAAATGAGTATTTAAGTGAGAAATTAAATAAGCAATCAAGTAAATATAGCATGTCAGAAAAGGTTAATATAAAGTAAATGTATAAATAAGGTGCTGGTCAGAAAGTCTCAAATCTCATTCAGGAATTTTCTGAAAAGTCTTAAAAAAGGAAACTCGAAGACAGAAACTGAAATTTAGTTTACTAAATATAAACAATATCATTAACATCTCTTTTAAAAACAGATTTTATCTGAACGTAGACCATAATTCCTCCATCCATTGATTCTGTATAAACTGGACATATTATGCATCAAGTTTGAGTGTTAAGTTTGGAATTCTGATCTGAAAAATGTGTCGGAAATAAATATGAAATTTTATTACTAAATGAATGAAAGCGATTTAAAATGTTCAAAAGGTGTGAATAACAAAATAATCAAAGTATAAAATAAAATCTATGAATGTCGTGTCTGTTATAAGTAGTTCTCTCAACACGCTGAGGACAGTTTGATGTAGAAACATGATTTTATTAAAGTTTTACAGCAGCTTTAATCAAACTGAGGTCCATGATATTTATACAGAATGAATTATAATCATCTACAAATTGCTGCAATCTGCCAATATTTGAGACTCCCTCTAAAAATGCTTTTAACTGCCTATTTTAATTGTTCAGACATTAAATATGTCCTAAAATGCATTAATGTGTGCAGTGGAAACAGTAACCGTGTCTTTCTTATCTCTGAAATTTACCTGAAAAAAACTCATTTTTGAGATTAATCTCAAAATTGAACTTGCCGTCATGGGAACCGAAGCCCAGCCTTAATCCTCACTGGGTTATGATGAACGGAGGGAAATGAATGATTGTTAATACAAAATCTTAATATTGCTTCACAAATTGCATCTCTCTGTGTGTGTGTGTTTGTGTGTGTATGTGTGTGTTTCTCTCTCTGTCTGTGTCGGTGTGTGTATATGATGCTTTTCAGGCTAATGATGAGATCCAACAGGATCAATAAGATGCTCTCTGTCCACAGAGCATCTGGTCCGACCCGCCATCGCAGCACAGACTAAATAAAAGTGAATGATGATGATGCTTTTAGTGGTGCTGCTGCCGTATTAATCTCAGAGCAGGTGTTCACACAGACATGCTGCTGTTTACCTTTTGTTTGTTCCAATCGGGCCTCTAATCTAACTGTGGTCCACTGATGTTTGCACAGTGGAGGCTGCTGGGTGGCTCAAAGTTTACTCTGAAAACTCGTTTTGCTCCTTAGCCTGCAGAAATGGACCTTTATGGTGAATTTCTGATTTTATGAGGAATTTTGCATCAAGAATGAAATGAAAATTAAAAAATTCTCCTTATATTTGTAGTAAAGTTGCTACATTGAATTTATGATAAAATTCTTAAAACTAAACTGCTTCAAATACAAACCAAAACAGGAACATCTGGAAAATAAAATATTGTGTAAAAATGCAATATTTCTTGCTATCTACAATCACATATAGTATGATATATTCTAAAAAGGTTATTAGAAATAATGTGTTTCACTTACAGGTAATTAAAACTTCAGTGTTTTCAGTTGATTGAGTCTCTGTGATTCCTGAACAGTTTGGGTTTTTTCCAGACTTTGGTAAATTGGTGACATAAATACGTTTATGATCCAGTAAACTGAAGTTAACAAAACGTTTACGTCTGTGATCCGAGAATGAAACCCTTTTTAATGGCAGCTGGTGCAAAATATTTATTAATGTTTATTCTGTTAATTACATTATAAGCATTAATGATGTGAAAATTAAAATGGAAGAGATCACAGATTTAATTTGGAGGAATTAAGAAGTTATTAAAAATAATATGTTTGTTTTACGCTGCAGTCTGAAGTTATGAAACAGGAGCAGAACATTTCTACTGAAACAGAATATCCTTCTTCTTTAAATTAAAGTCTTTGTTTGCCCAATCATGTAATGCCTGTCTGTAGCAAGTCCAGATGTTATCCATACTTTTTTATTTCGGTTGCCATGACAACTGAAAGACAGAGGAGCGTTCGCTGGCCTGGTTCTGCCAGCGCTCTGTGAAGAGGAGCCACATTAATCAGCCTCTGTCCAGAAAACCTCCAAAATTAACCCAGTCACCAGATTTAACCGTAACAGCGCCACCCAGCTGGCCACAGGAAGCAACGGCCCAAATACCCCGGCCCAAATACCCCTCAGAGGGGCAGGAACAGGCAGGGCCTTAGCAGCACAAACTGCAGCCTTTCTGTCAGGATTTTACGGGTTGATCTGAAAAGGTCTGATTGCAGCGGCTTGCAAACCTGACCCGGTTCTACTGGTTCTGTCAGGAGGAATGGACCAGAACTGAAGTAAATGACTGGGAGGAGACGGAGGAAGGAAACCCAAAAGGTTTGACCCAAGTCAGACATGACAGTTATCCCCGATACTGACCAGATGGAGGTAAAAAAAAGTTACAAAGAAATCTGTCAGAAATATTCTCACTAAGTTTTCTGGCTTTTAGCAAATTGAATTAATTTTGGTGATTTTTAAATTATAGAAATGTGAAATAATAAACCAACCGGATTTTCCTTCAGACAGAGAGAAAAAATCTTTTTATTTGCACTGCAAAAACACAAAATCTTACCAAGTATTTTTGTCTGGATTTTAGACAAAATGAACTTGGTAACGTTTCAGCAAGATACAGGAGGCTGTTTGTGTAACCAATCCCTTAATATTGATGAAAAAGTTTTAGTTTCTCTGACCAGTTATTCCACCTCTGAAGTGAGAAACTGAGTGAAATAATCTGCAGTAGAACCTGACTTACAGAAGTTACCAGTAAACTCCTTTAGTCTTTTCTCTACTGTAGATATTTGCAGTGGAAACTGTATTTCGGTTGTATTTTGTGTTTTTGCAGTGCACTGCGTGTCCGCCTTGCAGTGAAGGAGTAGTACAGTGAGATGAGCTGATAACCCAGTTATTTGCAGCATGCAGAGCTTCGGTCCTGATGCTGCTGCTGCGATCTGGCTCCTCCTCCAGCGCCTCACCGTGTCGTTTGGTCACGGCAGATTGAGCAGCTCTCTGCTGACCCTGCGGGCGGCCGGCGCTCTGTTCGCCGCCGCCGTTTATCAGCCTGGCCATTTCCTAAATGAGGACAGACTTGCAGCAGCATGAGTGTCAGCTGCTGGCCAAGAGCAGTGAGGGGAGAGGGAGCGGACATGTTCTTCTGCTCAGTCAGAAACAAAGCTGATGATTGGAGTTGAAATCCTACCCGGCTCTGAAATGAACCCCAGAAATACAAACCATAAACAATGACTGTCATGTTGAGAAAATCCTCTGTCTGTTTAAATATGATAACAAGACAAGCTTTCCATTTAAATCAATGCAGCTGGCTTGTTATCAATTCTGAGTGTTTTTGCTAAGGATGCAGTATAGCTGCAGATCCAGGCCTGCATAATGAGAGATGAGACAAGCAGCTGATTAATTCAAAACAAAGGAAGGAGTATTTACATCACCTGCTGCAGACAAGATAAGTGCAGCGTCTGAATTATGTTTGTAGATACAAACGTAGATAAATTACCTCTGCTCCTGAACACTAAATTAAAGCGAAGCCTGTTCACCTCAGCAGGCGCCCCTCATGCTAAACTTTTTTCTCCTCTTAATTTATTTGTTTATTTTTCACTTGAGCAACCTGCAGGATGGGATAATAAATCGTCTCCTTGGTAGTTGGTTAAGACTCATTAAAAAAATCCCTATGAAGCGTTGCAGCCGACGAACTCGCAAAGTAAATGCTGAGCATGTGCCATATTTATCTCTCAGGGATTTACATTAATAAGCCGGTGGGGAGGCGGTAATCGGGCCGAGCCGGGCTGATACCGGCGAGTCGGAGCCACAATTAACTGGTGATTGGAGGCAACAGCTGGGCAGCGGGTTCCTTCATCCAGTCGGTTTCTTAATGAGCCGCAATCTGAAGGATTTGGTTCCGTCTCCAAATGGGACGCTTTCCAAAATCTGTAATCAAATTTGCTTCATAAACTTTCTAGCTGCAAAGATTTAATTTGCAACCTGATGAGCCTGGAGAAGGACATGACCTCCTGCTCCAAACACAACACAGAAAATGGTTTTAACTTTTATTTTCTGCCTGGATTTGTAAAAACAAGTCATGCTGTCATCTGTGTGAGCTGCTTGTCCGTACATGACCCTCGCTCAACATGAGCGTCTTCCTGCTTTAAGACTCTTTACTCTCTGACTCATATCACATCATTCCAGCCATTTTTTCATTAAACTCAGACTTATGAAGGAAGGAGATGAAAAGAATAAGAACAAAGAAATCTGTCTGACTGGTGGGGCTGTCATTGTTCTGTTCCCCACATCCAGCCGTGTCCTGACTTCAGACGCAGCAGCTCTCCAGATTAGACTTTATTCTGATAACGTCTCCAGATTAGACTTTATTCTGATAAGGTCTCCAGATTAGACTTTATTCTGATAAGGTCTCCAGATTAGACTTTATTCCGATAACGTCTCCAGATTAGACTTTTTTCCGATAAGGTCTCCAGATTAGACTTTATTCTGATAACGTCTCCAGATTAGACTTTATTCTGATAAGGTCTCCAGATTAGACTTTATTCTGATAAGGTTTCCAGATTAGACTTTATTCCGATAACGTCTCCAGATTAGCCTTTTTCTCGATAACGTCTCCAGATTAGACTTTATTCTGATAACGTCTCCAGATTAGACTTTATTCTGATAACGTCTCCAGATTAGACTTTATTCTGATAACGTCTCCAGATTAGACTTTATTCTGATAACGTCTCCAGATTAGATTTTATTCCGATAACGTCTCCAGATTAGACTTTTTTCCGATAACGTCTCCAGATTAGACTTTATTCTGATAACGTCTCCAGATTAGACTTTATTCCGATAACGTCTCCAGATTAGACTTTATTCTGATAACGTCTCCAGATTAGACTTTATTCTGATAACGTCTCCAGATTAGACTTTATTCTGATAAGGTCTCCAGATTAGACTTTATTCTGATAAGGTCTCCAGATTAGACTTTATTCCGATAACGTCTCCAGATTAGACTTTTTTCCGATAACATCTCCAGATTAGCCTTTTTCTCGATAACGTCTCCAGATTAGACTTTATTCTGATAACATCTCCAGATTAGACTTTATTCTGATAACGTCTCCAGATTAGACTTTATTCTGATAACGTCTCCAGATTAGACTTTATTCCGATAACGTCTCCAGATTAGACTTTTTTCCGATAACGTCTCCAGATTAGACTTTATTCTGATAACGTCTCCAGATTAGACTTTATTCCGATAACGTCTCCAGATTAGACTTTATTCTGATAACGTCTCCAGATTAGACTTTATTCTGATAACGTCTCCAGATTAGATTTTATTCCGATAACGTCTCCAGATTAGACTTTTTTCCGATAACGTCTCCAGATTAGACTTTATTCTGATAACGTCTCCAGATTAGACTTTATTCCGATAACGTCTCCAGATTAGACTTTATTCTGATAACGTCTCCAGATTAGACTTTATTCTGATAACGTCTCCAGATTAGACTTTATTCTGATAACGTCTCCAGATTAGACTTTATTCTGATAACGTCTCCAGATTAGACTTTATTCTGATAACGTCTTCCCGCCTCGCTGCTCCGTTTCACCCCAACAGATTATTAGATTATTTCCTCTCCACTTTCTCGCTCTGTGAGGAACATCCAGAGTCACAGCAGCTGGTTTCTGGTTTAAGGTTACAGTCTTCATCACCTTTGACCTTTGACCTGCTGCCTGTTTCTGCTGAAGGAGTTCAAACAGGAAGTGATGCAACTCTACTGTATTGGTAACATTTGTTTCAGAACATTTTCTTATCATGACTTAATGTCATAACTCCTATAACTTTACTTTGTGAAGTTGAAGAATATTCCTGAAGGTTTACCAAACATTGATTGATGATCTGATCAATGATCTGATCAATGATCAGTTAACTTTACGGACTCTGAGAATCACATGTAAAGCAAAGTGCCTGAAAAGTGTAAAAGAACAATTTAACTTTCCAAAGAGTTTGACTCCAAACTGTGAATTAATGGCAGTTTGGGTCTAATTTGGTGCTCAGTGGTTCACAGATGGATCCGTTTGTAAAGAAATGAGATCAGATATTGTTTTTCTTCCTGCTCTGGAACAGAATGTAATCCTCTAATGCTCTGAGGTCAAAGCTAATGCACTGGACCAGCAGTTTGGTTCTGATTCTTCAGAAACATTTTCTGCACATTAATCCATCATGTAGCACCATTTTGATATGAGGAACACCTTTCTTTGCTTTCTGATTATTTGTAACAAAATGTCTCCCAGGATTTATCTGATGAATCTGAGAGTCGAATCCAGACTCAGAAACGATCAAATTTAAAAAAGAAGAGGCTGTACCCCGACTTTCCAAACCTTCACCTCTGAGTTTGATCTTTGGCTCCTGACGTTCCCACATTCCTGCTGATCAGGAAGACTTCCTCAAGCCTTTCATTTCACTATTAATGCATTAATGTGACTGTTTTAATGGTAATCTGGGCCAACCGAGATATAGATTATACAAATTTATAACCTGGCATCGGCGTCACTTCACTGATTTTTACTCCCAGCTGTAATTGAGGTTGAAGCAAAGTCATTTCATGCTAGACCTCTAAGTCGCTGGAGTCCAAACTGGGAGGGAGATAATTCTCATGTTTTAGCATATATGAATTATTAAATTTGTAACTTTTTTGCAGCAGAAACGTCTCAGCTGAAATGGTGGATTTACAGCCAAAGTTTTCACAGGTCAGTTAAACAAAGTGTTGCTGAAACCTGCTGAGTTTTTTCTGTGAAGCAGCTGCAGGATTTTCTGCTCTCTGTTTCTCCACAAGTGGCAAACAAAGAAGCTGCTTGATGCGTAAAGAAGAAGAAATTTGGCGTTTCTTCCTCAGAGTTTGGTGCAGTTTTTGTTTGATTTCTTGCGTTGCTCATCTTCACTCGGCCGTTCTCGTTTTCTCTCCCAGACTTTAGAGATTCCTCCCTGTGACCCAGTTCTGTTGGGGATATGGGTTCCTGGTGGGGTTTCTGGTGGTGCTCCTACAGCTTTCCACCAGATGGCGCCAGAGGTGGCTCCTCCTGGCGGGGCGTGCCGGTATCAGGCGCACCTGAACCACATCTTCTCATCATCTCGGGAGTTCAAGAGGAGCTGACTGCCGTTTCTCCGACGCCTGAGTGTTTGCCAACAATGGTAGTCAGACCCTCCTAGTATAGCTACTCCTGGATTCCTAAGAAATCTCGAGTGATTCCTGTTGTTGTTTTTTTTTCTTCTCTCCAGGTGTTTTCAGCCAGACGCTGAGTTTCCTCCGTGAGAGGTTTTTTTCTCCCCTGGTTTTCCCTGTACCTACCTTCTCGTGACGCCGTGGAAGTTACCCACTGGTTGCCCGAGCTCCTTCCCTGTTTTCCTCAAGTGGACCAAGCCGTTTTCCTGAGGAATCCTGACGTGCAGTCGAACCGCTCCTCTGTCTCCCACCGCCTGAACTTACCTGTCCGCCCTCCACCACAGCCTCTTCCGCGCCAGCTCACCCGAGCTACGGTCAAAGAAGAACCCCGTCCGATCGGAACCCAACCCGGCAGATTTCCCTCCCCAATCTGAACCGCCAACTCCACAAGTAAGACCAGTTCTGTTACGAATCTGTGTTTCCATTTTCCCACATCCTTGAACTCATCATCTCTCTCTCTACTGCCACCGTAGTGACTCACCGGTCGCCTCTAAACAAGCAGATCCTCCCGACCTGTCTTCAGTTCCGCTCGAATACCACGACTTGGCCCCTGTGTTTAGTAAATCAAAGGCTCTCTCTCTTCCCCCTCACCGTCCCTATGATTGCGCCATTGATCTCCTCCCTGGGGCACCTCTTCCCTCCAGTCGCCTTTATAACATTTCTCGACCTGAGCGAGAAACAATGGAGAAATATATTAATGACTCTCTCGCTGCAGGAATCATCCGCCCATCCTCTTCTCCGTTAGGAGCAGGATTTTTTTTTGTGGGAAAGAAGGACGGCTCCCTCCGTCCCTGCATTGACTACCGGGGGTTGAACCAAATAACGGTTAAAAACAAGTATCCTTTGCCACTATTATCCTCAGCTTTTGAACCAGTACATGATGCCACAATTTTTTCTAAATTAGACCTTAGGAACGCTTACCACCTGCTCCGCATTCGTCAAGGTGACGAATGGAAGACAGCATTTAAGACCCCTATCGGTCATTTCGAGTATTTGGTTATGCCTTTCGGCTTATCGAACGCTCCAGCATTTTTCCAAGCCTTAGTTAACGATGTTTTGAGAGACTTTTTGAATGTTTTTGTGTTTGTGTATCTAGATGATATACTCATTTATTCCAAGACCCTCGCTGAACACCGACACCATGTCCGACTCGTTCTCCAGCGCCTCCTCGAGAACAAGCTGTTTGTGAAAGCAGAGAAGTGTGAATTTCATACCGCATCAGTCTCGTTTCTGGGGTTCATTCTTGAGGGCGGACAGGTAAGACCGACAGAGGAGAAGATTAAGGCTGTTTTAGACTGGCCAGTTCCTGAGACGCGAAAACAGCTGCAGAGATTTCTCGGGTTCGCAAACTTCTACCGCCGATTTATTCGCAATTACAGCCAGACTGCCTTACCTCTGACGGCTTTAACATCTTCCAAGGTGGTTTTCAGTTGGACCACACAAGCAGCTGAAGCCTTCAAAAAACTAAAAACCCTTTTTGCTAGTGCTCCTGTGCTCATTCAGCCGGACCACAAGAAACAGTTTATAGTTGAAGTGGATGCATCAGATACGGGTGTGGGGGCTGTCTTATCTCAAGTTTCAGGTTCTGACAATAAGACTCACCCGTGTGCCTTTTTTTCCCGTAGACTATCCCCGCCGGAGCGCAACTACGATGTGGGCGATCGGGAATTACTGGCCATTAAACTGGCTCTGGAAGAGTGGCGACACTGGCTGGAGGGGGCTGTACATCCCGTAATAGTGTGGACGGATCATAAGAATCTCGCTTATCTCAAATCCGCTAAGAGACTCAATCCCCGTCAGTCCCGCTGGTCACTATTCTTTTCTAGATTCAATCTCGCCATCTCTTTTCGCCCTGGTTCTCGTAATGTTAAACCCGACGCCTTATCCCGCATCTACTCTTCCGATGATGTGGTTAAAGCCCCCGATCCGATTCTGCCGCCCAGTTGCACTGTAGCTGCGGTCACATGGGAAATAGAAGATCTGATTAAACAAGCGCAACAATCCGAGCCGACCCCCGATTCCTGTCCACAGGATAAGATCTATGTTCCCACAACAGTCAGAGCCCGGTTTATATATTGGATTCATTCATCCAAGTTTTCTGCACACCCAGGCATTAGTCGCACTGTCGCCCTCATAAGCCGAAGATTTTGGTGGTCATCCATCCATAAGGACGTAAAAGAATACGTTTTAGCTTGCCCGGTTTGTTCGAGAAATAAGTCCTCTCACCGACCTCCCTCGGGTCTCCTCCAACCTCTCCACATTCCCGGACGTCCGTGGTCCCACATATCTGTCGACTTCATCACCGGCTTACCTCCGTCTAAGGGCATGACCGCCATCCTGACTATCATCGATCGTTTTTCGAAAGCCTGTCATTTAGTTCCCCTGAGAAAGTTACCCACCGCATTTCAGACAGCCCAGCTAATGGTTAAACATGTTTTCCGTTTACACGGCATCCCACAGGAAATTCTCTCGGACCGAGGGCCCCAGTTTATCTCCCAAGTTTGGAGAAATTTCTGTTCCGCGCTTGACGCTAAGGTTTCCCTCTCCTCAGGTTTCCACCCACAGACCAATGGCCAGACTGAACGCATGAACCAGGAACTGGAATCAACCCTTCGCTGCTTCACATCCACAAACCCATCCGAATGGAGCCAATTCCTTCCCTGGGCTGAGTATGCGCACAATAGTCATGTATCCACCGCTACTGGGTTATCACCATTCGAAATATCCCTAGGCTATCAACCACCGCTTTTCCCCTCAGAGGAGAAAGACATTACAGTGACTTCAGTACGACACCACATCCGTCGTTGTAAAAAGATCTGGAGTAACACTGTCCAGGCCCTCAGCCGCACAGCGGAGCAAAATAAACGCCAAGCAGACCGCAGGAGAATCCCCGCTCCAATCTACACTGCGGGTCAGAAAGTTTGGTTGTCCTCACATAATATCCCGTTAAAATCCATGTCTAAGAAACTGTCCCCCAGGTTTATTGGCCCTTTTGACATTGAATCCATTATCAGTCCGTCTGCGGTCCGCCTCCGTCTCCCTGCCTCCATGCGCATTCATCCCACCTTCCATGTTTCACAAATCAAACCCGTCCAGGCCAGTACTCTCTGCCCTCCTTCCGAGCCCCCTCCTCCCGCCCGTGATGTGGAGGGTGACCCGGTCTATGCTGTCCGCCGGATCGTGGACTCCCGTCGGCGTGGTCGTGGTTGGCAGTACCTCATCGACTGGGAGGGCTACGGTCCGGAGGATCGTTCTTGGGTTTCCGGGTCATTTATTTTGGACCCGTCTCTTATTGCTGATTATCGGCGCTCTCTTCCTTCTAGCTCTTCTCGGCCGCCAGGTGGCGACCGTTGAGGGGGGGGTACTGTTGGGGATATGGGTTCCTGGTGGGGTTTCTGGTGGTGCTCCTACAGCTTTCCACCAGATGGCGCCAGAGGTGGCTCCTCCTGGCGGGGCGTGCCGGTATCAGGCGCACCTGAACCACATCTTCTCATCATCTCGGGAGTTCAAGAGGAGCTGACTGCCGTTTCTCCGACGCCTGAGTGTTTGCCAACAATGGTAGTCAGACCCTCCTAGTATAGCTACTCCTGGATTCCTAAGAAATCTCGAGTGATTCCTGTTGTTGTTTTTTTTTCTTCTCTCCAGGTGTTTTCAGCCAGACGCTGAGTTTCCTCCGTGAGAGGTTTTTTCTCCCCTGGTTTTCCCTGTACCTACCTTCTCGTGACGCCGTGGAAGTTACCCACTGGTTGCCCGAGCTCCTTCCCTGTTTTCCTCAAGTGGACCAAGCCGTTTTCCTGAGGAATCCTGACGTGCAGTCGAACCGCTCCTCTGTCTCCCACCGCCTGAACTTACCTGTCCGCCCTCCACCACAGCCTCTTCCGCGCCAGCTCACCCGAGCTACGGTCAAAGAAGAACCCCGTCCGATCGGAACCCAACCCGGCAGATTTCCCTCCCCAATCTGAACCGCCAACTCCACAAGTAAGACCAGTTCTGTTACGAATCTGTGTTTCCATTTTCCCACATCCTTGAACTCATCATCTCTCTCTCTACTGCCACCGTAGTGAGCCGCCTTTTTCCAGAGCTGCCTCCAGAGTGCCGTGTCCTTTCAAGACAACCCTTATCTGAATCTGCAATAAATATTATTACTGATCTTTTGTCTACTCTGTGGTGTTCTGCATGTGGGCAAAAAGAGTTGATTCCAACATGACAAGTTCAGACTTTTAACAGAACGGTTGAGGCTGGGAGGAAGAAAAACGAATCCAGACCTGCTTCCCTCCACAGATCCCAACGCAGACAGAGACTCAGACGTACAAACACAGGAAAAGACAAACACTCAGACGCTAACGAAGGAGGAAATTAAACTTGCATGACAGGCTCTGGATGCCAGAATCCATTTTTGTCAAATTCAGTCTGAGTCAGATTTGATTAGAGCCGCATACTAAAACTAAACAAGAGTAAAAAATTCAAACCAATGCTTTATAATCTGGTTATGACCATATTGGGATGTTTTTATCTTTAACAGTATTACTGCAAAGTTAATGAGTTCCTGCTAATGGCTGGGTTTCCTTAGATAACTTAATACTGTTTACATAAATAACTGAATTTGTGGTAATTACATGTAAACCTGCCTGGACACCTGGACGCACGGTGGACATGTTTGTCTGAAGTTACTGGAGAGAAGATTTGCTGTGATTTGCTGCAGGATAACTGAATAAAATGAATTTATTTGGAGACGCTGCTGTTGTTTTGTTTTTGACTGGATGGATTTTAACAGCAACGCGTTTCGACCCAACACCATCTACAACCATCTGGGTGGTTACCATGGAAACTACAGATGAAGATTAAGACACGAAGTAACACAGTGAAGCGACTAAATCAGAACAAAGGAGAATACCGAGATGAAACAGGATTTAACTGGACCATTCACCAATCCATCTAACATGTTGATGCATGTAAGCAAAACAAATATTGAATAAAACTCATATATTTTACCAAAGTTTGCAGCTGTTCGGTTCTGTCTTGGTTTGATGCGTTTCGTTGGGATTTATTTCAGGTTTTCTCCATTTGGACCGAAACCCGGCTGGATTACAGCTGCAGCCTGCAGGAAGCCATCTGATTATGGTTCTGCTCCAACATGACCGCCGTCAGTCCAGGGGTAATAATATCTGGTGGCTGTTTGTGCTGAAGGGTAACAAACTCAGACTGTATTTTTAACATTTCTTCTTCACCTGTCGGGCAGCAGAGGAAGGAAGATAAAAAAAAAACATGCATAATATTCAAATATGAAGGATGTTTGTTTGGCTCTGATCCACATCATTCAATATTTTATTCATGTACAAGAATTTATGAGCAGGACATTTCTATCTGCTACCATGAAAGAACAACAAAAGTGAAAAGTGAGCGACTTTACAGATTTCTATCAGCTTCCACTCAGAGCAGCAGAAGAGGCGATCAGCAGTGAAATATGACGGATTTAACTGATATTCATGGTGGAAGCTCTTGTGACAACAGAAACAGACTGAAGGATTATTACCACAAACTGACAGAAAGGAGAAAATCCAACAAACACACCTGCCACACAAACTACATGAGAATAATAATATTTCTCTCATGAAAAGCAGTTTGCATCTAAACAGTCATGGAGTTGTTTCAGCTTTCTTTATAGCACTCCTCCTGCTCAAACAAAACCTTCTCCATGGTGACGTTAGTCATTTTAAAGTATCTGCTCAGATCCACCGGTCCGTTGGGTGGAGGGGAGTTTGTCCTGCTGGTTGGTGAAACCCGTTACAGCCAAAGCGTTTCCAGGTGTAATCCCACCAGGATGTTCTCTCGAGGTAAAACCTCTTCCTGACGGAGCGGGTGGTGTGATTGCCACCTGGACCGGCGCCGTGGGAGCGGGATGTTAGAAATCCCTGTTCAGTCGGCGCTCTGGGCTGACGCTCGTGTTGCTGTTGGCATTTTGATTGAATGTTTTCCATCCGCACACAGAACCTCCCCCTAGCAGCCCTTTCTGTGTGACAGTGATCTATATGCAGGTAATTACAATTGGCCGTGATGGATAGTGCTGTCAGATTTGCCATAATTATCCTGAGATTAAACATGTTTCAGAAACTCCAAATGTCACAAACCATCCCAGGGTCAGCAGAAGTGTTGACGTCTTCAGAGACAATCATTCAGTCAAAAAGCTCAAAATCACGTTTTAATTCACTTCTTTAAATACAGAACCAGGAAAACAAACACATTACAACCATACACTTTAAATGTTTCCTATTTACAAACCAAAACCTATAAAAGTTCTTGATGCATTTATAATCAATACTGTCTACATTTCTAGATAAATCAGGGTTTTGTGCTGCTGGTAGATTAGCTTTAGCTCAGGTTTTAGCTGTTGCTTCCAGATTTTCTCCCGTTTCGCTCCATCTGCCTCCTCCAGTTTTCTGTTTTCCAGCCGAGCGTCACATCACCATGTTTCCTCCGTCGCCATGTTTCCTCCGTCGCCATGTTTCCTCCACCATGTTTCCTCCGTCGCCATGTTTCCTCCGTCGCCATGTTTCCTCCACCATGTTTCCTCCACCATGTTTCCTCCGTCACGATGTTTCCTCCGTCGCCATGTTTCCTCCGTCGCCATGTTTCCTCCGTCGCCATGTTTCCTCCGTCACGATGTTTCCTCCGTCGCCATGTTTCCTCCGTCGCCATGTTTCCTCCGTCGCCATGTTTCCTCCGCCATGTTTCCTCCGCCATGTTTCCTCCGTCACCATGTTTCCTCCGTCGCCATGTTTCCTCCGTCGCCATGTTTCCTCCGTCACGATGTTTCCTCCGTCGCCATGTTTCCTCCGTCACGATGTTTCCTCCGTCGCCATGTTTCCTCCGTCGCCATGTTTCCTCCGTCGCGATGTTTCCTCCGTCGCGATGTTTCCTCCGTCGCCATGTTTCCTCCGTCGCCATGTTTCCTCCGTCACCATGTTTCCTCCGTCACGATGTTTCCTCCGTCGCCATGTTTCCTCCACCATGTTTCCTCCGTCACCATGTTTCCTCCACCATGTTTCCTCCGTCGCCATGTTTCCTCCGTCGCCATGTTTCCTCCGTCACGATGTTTCCTCCGTCGCCATGTTTCCTCCGTCGCCATGTTTCCTCCGTCGCCATGTTTCCTCCGTCACGATGTTTCCTCCGTCGCCATGTTTCCTCCACCATGTTTCCTCCGTCGCCATGTTTCCTCCGTCGCCATGTTTCCTCCGTCGCCATGTTTCCTCCGTCGCCATGTTTCCTCCGTCACCATGTTTCCTCCGTCGCCATGTTTCCTCCGTCGCCATGTTTCCTCCGTCACGATGTTTCCTCCGTCGCCATGTTTCCTCCGTCACGATGTTTCCTCCGTCGCCATGTTTCCTCCGTCGCCATGTTTCCTCCGTCGCGATGTTTCCTCCGTCACGATGTTTCCTCCGTCGCCATGTTTCCTCCGTCGCCATGTTTCCTCCGTCACGATGTTTCCTCCGTCGCCATGTTTCCTCCGTCACGATGTTTCCTCCGTCGCCATGTTTCCTCCGTCGCCATGTTTCCTCCGTCGCGATGTTTCCTCCGTCACGATGTTTCCTCCGTCGCCATGTTTCCTCCGTCGCCATGTTTCCTCCGTCGCCATGTTTCCTCCGTCGCGATGTTTCCTCCGTCGCCATGTTTCCTCCGTCGCCATGTTTCCTCCGTCACCATGTTTCCTCCGTCACGATGTTTCCTCCGTCGCCATGTTTCCTCCACCATGTTTCCTCCGTCACCATGTTTCCTCCACCATGTTTCCTCCGTCGCCATGTTTCCTCCGTCACGATGTTTCCTCCGTCGCCATGTTTCCTCCGTCGCCATGTTTCCTCCGTCGCCATGTTTCCTCCGTCACGATGTTTCCTCCGTCGCCATGTTTCCTCCACCATGTTTCCTCCGTCGCCATGTTTCCTCCGTCGCCATGTTTCCTCCGTCGCCATGTTTCCTCCGTCGCCATGTTTCCTCCGTCGCCATGTTTCCTCCGTCACGATGTTTCCTCCGTCGCCATGTTTCCTCCGTCGCCATGTTTCCTCCGTCGCGATGTTTCCTCCGTCGCGATGTTTCCTCCGTCGCCATGTTTCCTCCGTCGCCATGTTTCCTCCGTCACCATGTTTCCTCCGTCACCATGTTTCCTCCACCATGTTTCCTCCGTCGCCATGTTTCCTCCGTCGCCATGTTTCCTCCGTCACGATGTTTCCTCCGTCGCCATGTTTCCTCCGTCACGATGTTTCCTCCGTCGCCATGTTTCCTCCGTCGCCATGTTTCCTCCGTCACGATGTTTCCTCCGTCGCCATGTTTCCTCCGTCACGATGTTTCCTCCGTCACGATGTTTCCTCCGTCGCCATGTTTCCTCCGTCGCCATGTTTCCTCCGTCGCCATGTTTCCTCCGTCGCCATGTTTCCTCCGTCACGATGTTTCCTCCGTCGCCATGTTTCCTCCACCATGTTTCCTCCGTCACCATGTTTCCTCCGTCGCCATGTTTCCTCCGTCGCCATGTTTCCTCCGTCGCCATGTTTCCTCCACCATGTTTCCTCCGTCACCATGTTTCCTCCGTCGCCATGTTTCCTCCGTCGCCATGTTTCCTCCACCATGTTTCCTCCGTCACCATGTTTCCTCCGTCGCCATGTTTCCTCCGTCGCCATGTTTCCTCCGTCGCCATGTTTCCTCCACCATGTTTCCTCCGTCGCCATGTTTCCTCCACCATGTTTCCTCCGTCGCCATGTTTCCTCCGTCACCATGAAAACATATACATTCTTTTTTTTTTTAAACAAAAACAAAAGTAGTTTGTATCCCAGAAACTATATTTAGGATAAAATGGTTTGCTCTTTCAAAACTGAATGTAGATGGAGAGGATTTTTACTTTATTTATGGGCGTCAGAGTAAAGCAGGCGGATCCTAACAGAAAACCCCATAATCTCAGGTTTGAACATTTTTCTGCCTCCATGTTGATCATTTGATCCTTGAATGTGGAGAGAAATTCGTCAGACGTAGAAACAGTAGAAACATTCGTCCTGCTGACAAACGGTGGCGGCTCTTTATGTCTTCTTGGGATTCGCATCTTTCCTCTTTATTTTCTTCTCTGATGTTTTTCTTAATAAACCTTTTCTGTTGATTAAAGTTTTTAGAGGAAAAACTCTTGATGGAAATACCTTCATGACCTGAAAGGACAGATCAGAAAGACAAAACCCTTAACGCCTGATTGGACTTATTAGAGGGACTCCTTATCTGGCAATCCTTATTAGCTGCAGAGATGGAGGCGATAATGGCCGACTGGCAGGTACCACCGGACCGCTAAGTGAGCAAAATGAGGCAGAGTGATGGCCGGGCTGAGAGGAGCCGCCGCGTCTCAGATTGTCTCCTTTGCGAGCGCCGAGTTGTGACCGTATCAGTCATCATCTTGTCCCTGTCCTGGTTCTGCGTGTGTGTGTGTGTGTGTGTGTGTGTGTGTGTGTGTGTGTGTGTGTGTGTGTGTGTGTGTGTGTGTGTGTGTGTGTGCAGCCGGGTTGACATGAGCTCAGAGTGAGAACAAAAGGAAAGGAGCAGGCAGGAGCATTTCTGCTTCACATGCTTCACATTTTCCTCTTCACTCTTTAATGAGCTCATTCTTTTCTGCCGCTGGACCGAAGCTTTTCTCTGAGCAAAAATTCAATATTTTCACTCACTGTGTGTGTGCAGGCGGGCGTGTGTGTGTGTGTGTGTGTGTGTGTAATGACCACAGTACAACTAGTGATAATTTATTTTAAAAACAATAACTTGGGAAAGGACAAAACCAAAACTCTCATTAAGATCATAACTTCTAAACCACCGAGGGCAGACCGTCCTCTCAGGAAACTTTGGCTGCTTTATAATCTAAAGTTGGGGATCAGAGTGTAAACTTTAATCCTGTTTGTTTCATAATCCGTTTGTGTTTGTGTTTGTATTTTGATCATTTTCTTGTTGGTTCTGTTCCTTCTATTAGAACGTTTCCTAATAATCCAATATTCATAAAGTTGTGATTCTAAATTGTTCTGGGGTTAAATTAAAAAATGAACCAAATGAATTTGCAGCGGACAGAAAGCTGCTGACTAAAGTGAATCTTCACTTCAGAGCCTCTCAGGGTTTTAAATGTTCAGCGTTTTAAACTGGAGGATTAAAAGTTGTGAATCTGCTGCAGGAGAAACGGGACGAATCGTAATCTGAGCAGATTAAGAGTCTTCAGGCGCTGCTGTGCTGTTCTCACAGAACCAGAACCAGAACCAGAGGGAGGATCCGACATGTTCTGGAACCTCACCTACCCAGAACAACAGGACAGAACCGGTTCTGGTACCGGTCATTCCATTCAGTAGAAAGTAGCATCATGCTGGTGGATAAATGGATGATATGTTGGGCACTAAAATAAAAAACATTTTATTGAAGCAATATTTTTAAACGAGACATGTCATTATTGAGATTTAAAATCCGGTCGGGTCGGGTCGGGTCGGGCTTTTTTCATTCCAGAATGAAGTGAAAGATCAGAACTTTCTGAGGCTGAATTTGGGTCATGGTTCAGATTAACAAACGGTGTCAGGACGACACTTCATTCCTCTCATAATGCGAGTCATTATTGCCTTCAGGTTATTAAAAGTAAATGTTATATTGACATTTCAATAGCTCTGCTTTATTACCTCCTCTGGAAAACTCACTGCTTGTCTTTGGACTTTTGCTCCAGTGGCTGCAGGAGAGGATTTCCATTTATTCACAACCAAACAAATAATAAAGATATTTCAGATGAAAACCTGGAACTGAAGCAGGAGATGCAGAAACATCCGAATGCAAATCACAAAAATACACATTTCTGCTGTTTTTTGGGTTTGTCAAACAAATAAATGACCATTTCATCTATGAAAGGGGAAAAGTTTCAAACTAAAAAGTTGCTTCCTGCTTTGCAGAAGCGTTCAGGCAGAGAGTCTTTTTGTGCCACTGCTTGTGGTAACAAACATTTAATCTGAGCTGTTTGCTGCCGGTGAACCTCAGGGCTCCTCATTCGCTCCTCTGTGTTTCTGTGGAGTTTTTCACTCTGTTTAAACCAGATCGTATTTTTTTATCTTTTTCTGTAAATCTGAGATAAACGCTGCTGTAACTCTTCTGCGTTTTAACGTTTGTAACATTTCATTTTTTCTGTGTGTGTAGAGATCCGGTTCATCTGCTGCTCTGCAGGATTCTGAATACTTTGCTCTAATTAAGGTAAACACAAACTTACTGCTCTTCTCTTGTTACTTAAAGAGTTTGTGAATTAGTGCCATGTAAATAAACTGAACTGAATTTTATTGAATTAGTGGAAAAACATGTAGATGAAGCAGATAAATAAATGCTGTAGTGTATATTAATTCATGTGCAATAACTGGTCATTATTTAGTTATATTTGTGTTTCTCCTCCCAGTCAGAGGAGTTTGAACTTCATGAAGTCAGAGCAGCTCACAGTCAACACAAAGTTTACCAAATTACCAGGGAATTTTTCATTTCCTGTTTTCTGCCTCCGCACAGCCAAGCATAAGATGATTGCTTTATTAGAAACTGATTTTTTTTGTTTATGAGGCTCTGGGTTTCTCCTCCATCCTTAAGAAAGCAGCGGTTCCTCTCAGCCTCTGCCCAGTGACACTTTCCAAAGCTGTGACATTTCTATCCAAATGGTAATTATTCAGAGGAAGCTGCTAGTATGCAGCTACAATTTAGCAACCCTCCTTGTGGCTTCAGCGGAAAACTCAAGCTCTGAAAAAACAGGAAGAAAATCCCGGCTTTGCTCCCTAACTGGACTCAGACACACGGAGAGCGTGGAGGAGCGCCGAGGCTCTTATTGATTGGCTGCCACAGACTGAGTGGACTTTGTCACAGGCGGTGCTCCCTGCTCGGGCTGCAGGCTGTTTACTGGTGCGTTCTTTACCTTCCAAGTGAAGATCGGCGGCAACAAACAAGCAGCAGTAATCCTCCTCAAATACCGCAAAGCCTGCTGGACAGAAATAATGGCGCCGCGTCCCGGGAGCCGGCCGGCCCACCGGCTGCATGCAGGCCCTTGTAAAATTGGCAGAGTTGTCACTCATGATTAGAGCTCTGGCCACGGACAGTTACAATTATGACACACTTAACGAGAACAAATGAAGCAATGATTGGCCATATAATGTGACCTCTAGCGACTGCCAGCAGAGCTCATTGTGCGTCCTCACCGTGCGTTCGCTTTCAGCAGCTGCTAACACCAATGAAGGTAATCGCTCATCATGAAAGGCGCTGCAAACACACACACCCACCCCGACACGCACACACACGGCGAAGAGTTGGGAGTGTAAAAGGATCCGCTGAAGCGCCCAAGGACTGTTGTGTTCGTTACAGCAACCCAGGCCTTCTCAGGAAAGGAAGCAATTTGGAGCTGTGCTCTTGCAGCAAAGGTGAAATGAGTTTAGCTCTGCAGTCTTCCAGCTAAACAAGACAAATGTGTGTGTGTGTGTGTGTGTGTGTGTGTGTGTGCGCAGCTCCCAGCCTGTAATTCCGCCTGTCCGTCACGTTGGCGGCGCTCAGGTGATGAAGGGGAAGCAAATCTCCTGCTATTCAGGTTGTTTTCTCTGCTTCCTCCTTCACATTTACAACAAGAACGAAGCAGAACATAAAATATATCAGTGAGCAACAACATGCCTCCATCCTGCCCTCTAACTGACAGCCAGATGTTGGTTTTCACTTCACATCTGCTGGAGCAGCTCTCCAACATGCAGGCTGCTTTCAGCTGTAATAGCTGCGCTGCGAGCATCCATCTTCTCTGAGAAATCTGGAGTTCAGCTGATTGCTTCCCTACCAGCCAGAAACACAGATCTGTCCTTTAAGAATCCACCAGGCATTTTAACTTAACCTGTCCTTACTGGTGCGTTCAGTGTGGACAAACTGTGTGGGTTTTTATTACTATCAACCTCTTTCTGAACATCCTGAAGTTACTGGATGTCAAACAGTTTCATAAACCAGACAGCAGATGCTGCCTGGACACACATGAAACCTCACTCTTACAGAACTAACTGGTAAACTTCTGATTCTTTTAGTTATTTAATAACTAAAAATGCTCCAAAAGGCTCTGAGATACAGAGCGAACACGAACGTCTTATTGAATCGTTTTCTTGTTCCTGTCAGAACCTTTTCTCTAGTTATATTTATCATTTCTGGGTTCTGGTTCTTATTTTCAGTTGAAAGGTGGATAAGACTATAAACACTGTGCTGTGTCAGTCCAAACAGTACAATTAATGCTTGTAGATGAATCTGAGCCGACGTTGATCGTTTCTGGGGAACTTTCATTCAGCATCTACATCTGATTATCTGAGATCACTGAGCATCTCAGGTCATGGCCAAGTTTGGAAAATTACAAGAAAAAGTGACCAAAGTTGTCTAATGTTTCTATAATAATAAATATTTCAACCAGGTATTTGCTTGGTTTATCAGTCGTTGCCTTTTAGTTTCTCAAATGTCTCAAATTAATTCTAATTTTTCTAATATATGTCTTTGAAGCTTTTAACGTTTTCTCACATTTAATGATTTGCTGTAAGACAGAAGAGACAGTTTCCATGAAAAAGGGCAAGAAATCAAATATCTCCTCATTTTCATAATATTTAGTAAATAATTCATCAGCTCATCAAGCTTTTCTCCACATGGGAATAAGTGTGTGTGACATGTGAGCCAAACAGAATCGCTTAAAATGCAGCGAGAAACTTCTCATGTTAATTATGAATTAAGTGCAGGGTTTTGTTTTGCATCAGCAGACTCTGGAAAATACCGAATGTCAGTCGACGTTTTATTTAATGTAAATTCTGTTCATGGCCAAAAACAACAACAGAAAACAGAAGAACAAAAACATTTGATTCCCAGGGAACCAAACTTTAGGAAAAGTGAAACGTGGTTCAGAAAACCAGGCAGGAACCGTTTCTCTGAAACTTCCTCTTTTGCAAAATGATAACATAAGTTTCATTTTTCTGAGGTTCAGTTTGGGCTCTTAAAGGGGCGGTGTTATATATTTTCTAGGCAGAGTGCCATTTTGCAGCACAATCTAGTAACTATGTTAATATAAGTTACTATAAAAATGCTGCATATGTCAAATATGATTTTAAAGAAATCTGACGTCTCGATTTGATGCCGTGAAATTGGGGCTCTGTCTCTTTAAGAAGCTCCTTCTCTTTCCTTCGTTCTTCACAATGCTCCTCCATGATGCCGTTTGCCGGGGACGTCTTCATGTCCTCGTTGGTTGTTTCTGCTGAGGTCAGCGGCGCCTGCTCAGGGTCCAGAACGACCCGGTTCTGACCAGCAGGATCTGACCTTCCTTCTGACTGATGGGAGAATTTAGAGCCAATTTGCAGACGCTGCCTTCCAGAGCCGCCACAGCAATTTGTCAAATGCTCTTTCTTCCTGTCATTTGATGGTTCGGTGATTTGGACCATCAAAGTCCTGCAGGGCTGGAGAACGAGCGGGGCGTTAACGTCCAGCTCTTCTTCTCCTGTCCAGATGAAATGGTTTGGACAGATAAAGTCAAGTTAATGAAGACCAGGTTTAAATTGATCCATCAGGAGAAAGCAGGCAGGAGGAACCTTCATGTCCGTTAGTTTGATGAACTGTTCATCCGTCTTTGACAGGCGGACTGCAGTGAAACCTGATCTCCAACGTTTCCTTGCTGCCCTGCAGGTTGTTTGCTGTAAAGCTGCAAACCGTTTAGGATCCGCCTGCTTGGTGTAAAACGTTTCCCTGAACGCAGCACCGCTCCGTTTATGTCCCATCAGACTTTTCCTGCTTTGTGGAGACGTTCGGTTCTCCCTGAACAAACGTGGACATTTAGAAACGTTTGCTTCTTTACTTCAGTTTCCTCTGCAGTTTTTAATTCAGTTTTATGAAACATCTCAGATTGTCACTGTGAAAGTTTGACTCATTTTTCATCAAAACAAATGTGATTCTTATGAAATCCTGTTGTATGGAGTGAAACTGTCACTGAACATGATGGCTCCATCATGGACCAGACCTTTAACAGAAACCAGAAGTTTGAAAACGAGGCAGGAAATGGAGCCAAAGGCGTCTGTCACCTGAAATGATGTGAAGAGAGGGAAATAACTTAAACACGACCAGAGGCTGAACTTTTACCCAACATTTTTTACTCACTTTTTAATGATTTCTCTTCTGGCATTTCGCTAACTGCAGTCAGACAGAAACGATGAGGTCTGGCGGCCCGGCGGTCCGGCTACCTGCAGGCAGAGCAGCTCAGTGGCCCGTGACTTCATCTGAAAGAGGAACTTTAGTTCAAAACTTTAAGGAAATGTCACGTCAGACGCACTTTTATTATTTCAATATTTTAAGTTGCTACCATAGAAAAATGTTTTTCTTTCGTTATTTCCACATTTCGTCACTTTCCAACCTCAAACTGCTGAGTTGTAATGTGTAATTTTACACATAAAAATACATAACTTCAAACATATTTAATGATTTTTGGTTTAAATTAACATGCAGGTGTTGGAAACATTTTCTCTTTGCTGAAGGATCAAACATTAAATGTTCCAGATCTAATGAATCGTCTCCTCTGAAGCAATAACTGCAGCCCTCGGTCCAACAGCGCTGCGGCTAAAACAAATAAATCTGAGCTGCAGCCGCTCCAGATGGATGAACTTTGACACTTCGGATAATAACGGGCCGAGCCGGGCCGCACACTTCAGAACAAAATATCTGAAAGTCAATTTAAAACCACTTCCTTTCTCTGTCAAAGTTAGCGGCCCGGCTGCTTTAATGTGGCCGTTTCACCATCTGTTGCAGCAGGTTTCACCAGATTAAAACATATTGGTGGAGATCGTTAAACCGCCAGCAGAAATGCAGCTGAAACGAGTTTTTATTAACTTTTATTGACCTTCAGCTCCAACCAGCAGCTCCAGGATTAATTAGAGAATAAATGATGCATTTATGTGAAATATTAGTTTTTACTGAGCCAAACAAAGCAGCACAAAGCAGGATGTGCTGCTCCAAACATTAATTGAAAATATTCAGGAGCCGCTGCAGCGTTTCTCATGTTTTTATTTTCTAAAGCAGAAGAAGAGGCAGAGCTGCGTTCACCAGCAGAAACCTTTTCAAACGGTCACATCAGACGAGACGTTCTCACTAAACAAGCTTCAAACTGAAACACTTTATTGTAAAATATTTAAAACTCTTCAGATCAGAATTTAAATCCAAAAACGCACCAATCAGGAACTGCCTGCCTGTTACCACTTCCTGTTTTTCTTTCTGATGGTTCTAACAGTTCACTGCATTTCTGTGATGAAATACAAGAAATAATTGATAACTTGGGGAAAAAAGTGCAGCAGGTTCTTGATAAGTAGTCATTTTTACTCCAACCGGAAATGATTATCTGTAGTTTTTGTGTCAAATTGTTCATGTGGTGAGGAGCATAGATCTATGGTCAGATATTTTATAACAGATGAGACAGAAAAATCTCAGATCAGAGCAAAAATCCTCAAGAAGTGCAGAAATTGAGGAAGAAAGCGAATGCAGCATCGGAGGAAAATGTCATGATCAGTTTATCGTTGCACTGAAAATAGTCCGAAAATTTTCTCCAGAAATGAGTTTCTGCTTCCTGCAGCCTTGGTGTCCATTCGCTGTCTTCTTATTGATAAACTCCAGGAATCACCAGAGAACATGTTGATGCTTTTAACAAACAGAAAAAAAAGATTTGCTGCCCAGTAGATCCCAGTTTGTCATGAAACAGAAAGTGAAGGTTTGAGTTATTTATTTAAGGATTGATGATCTGACAGGAGGAACGAAATTTACATTCAAAATGATCAAAACTTTGTGAACATGAATGTTTCCTTCAACAGGAGCTGAGATTAGATTTGGAAAACATCAGAACATCGATCAGCTGTAACTGCAGCAACTTCTGTCTGTCTGTCTGTCTGTCTGTCTGTCTGTCTGTCTGGCCAATGAAAGCAGAAATTATCAAAATCTCATTTCTAAAATCAACATACCATCTGCAGTTTTACAAAATTATTTCAGGTCCTAAAACTTCTTTAGATTAGAAGCTGATCAAACTCCAGCTTGATTCCAAACCTCAGAACCCCGGACACACACACACACACACACACACACACACACACACACACACACACACACACACACACACACACACACACACACGGTTCGCATCAAGAGGAACACCTCCTCCCCTCCAAAACATTTTTCTAAAACTGTTATTTTCCTGAGTTACCGAGTGAAACCTGCAGGGACCCGGAGGAGGAGGAGGAGGAGGAGGAAGGGGCAGTGGGGCTGAAGGGGAGGTGGGGGTAATTAACGGGGGTACCTGAGCTGGTGACGCGGACGGAGGGCCGTCCGCAGAGAGAGAGGAGGCGGGCCGGAGCGGAGGAGAGGTCTTGGCTCTTGTCTTGCGGAGGAGCTTTGATTCAGTAGCTGAGGCGGCGCGGCGCTTCCGGAACCTCCGGAACCTCCGAAGCTTGTAAGACTTGTTCTGTTTCTGCTGCTTATCCATCTTCATTTGTTTAGTCTTTTATTAGAGGAACGTTAAAGTTATAGTTCAGGTTTTCAGAGGAAGTAAGAAGAACTGAAATAATAAATAGATTTAATCAGTGTCTCCACGCAGCAGCGAAACAGATAAATTAGTTTAGATGGTAAAAATCTCAAACCTTTGATCCGGTCCATCGTGGGAGCTCTCCGTGGTGCTGACGGACTTTCTCTGCAGTCACTGTGTGTAACGAGCTCAGATCAGACTAACTGACCAGCCTCTCACCTCTCCACAGAGATCCAGAGAATCTGCGGAACAAACGCAGGTTTCTCCAGAGGACATCGGCTCAGTTCGGCTCTTTACGCAGAGACTTTCTAAAGCGAAACTTTTCATAATTCAACGTCTTCCTGAAACAGCCCGTGTGTTGGATCCCCAAAGAGTCAGAAAATGTCTAATGAGGGAAACGTCAGCCTCTCAGGGTCTGCGGGTGTGAGCTTGGCACAGACGGGAGAAGCCGAGGTGAAGCAAAGCGCCAGAGGCTCCACCCGGTAAGAGGTGGACATCAGAGAGCCAGCAGAGCGGAGGTCAGCGAGCCGAGACCAGCGCGTCCTCAAACGATGGGGATGAAGCACCTCCTGCTGCTTTTCATTTCCCTGGACCCGCTGAATGTCCTGTGCGCCGCCGCCACCGCCAGCAAGAGGAGCAAGAGCCCGCCGAGGAGGAACCCGAAGGCGAAGGAGGTGACCGCCAACAGCACCGCGCTGCCCGCCGCCCCGCGGAAAGTCACCCAGCTCCAGGCTCCGTCCGCGGGTTCCCACGACACCTGCTGGGGTTACTACGACGTGAGCGGCCAGTACGACAAGGAGTTCTCCTGCAACAACACCGACCATCGCTTCTGCTGCGGCAGCTGCTTCCTGCGCTTCTGCTGCGCGGACCGCGGCAAGCGGCTGGAGCAGAAGTCCTGCAACAACTACAACACCCCGGAGTGGGTCAAGGTTCCGTCCCCCACCCCGACCCCCGCCGGGGACATCTACGACCCGGAGCTGGACCAGACCAACACCACGGTCTACATCACCTGCGGCGTCATCGCGCTCATCATCGCCATTGGGATTTTTGCTAAAGTTGCTTATGATAAAGCCACGAAGCCGCCGCAGGAGATGAACGTTCACAGGTAAGATGATCCGGTTCATTAACCCATTAACAAACCTCAGCATCCTGATTTCATGTGACCAACAGGAAGTACTGAATGTTTTATTAAAGCACAGAAAACCTGATTAAAATCTGAAAAGTGTGGCGTGCATGTGTATTCAATGCAAACCTAAAGATTCAGATTTAGATGCACAAATCTCAAACAATAAAACATGTTGTTTTATTAGACTTTGACTAGGCCATTTAGATGAATAGGTTTGCACTGAGGCTGTTTAGGGTTGTTGTCCTGCTGGGAGTTGAACCAGCAGCCTGGTTTAAGTCTGGATCCTCTCCGTTTTACTGGCTGCGTTGGTTTCCCATCATGCATTGCAGTGAACCGGTTCTCCTCTGCAGAGCAGATTCTGTTGGTTGTTGGATCAGATGTTTGGTGTTATGTGTCTGTAGAGATCAGGTTACTGCAGGAACCGGCTGCTTGTCTGGATTTTATTTAGGTGCATATGAATAGAGGGGGATGACTGTAAATGGTGCCACTCCTCTTATTGGATCATCTGGTAATTTGATCACTTGATGTAACAAAAAGTGTTTTTGTGGTTGTGGGAACTGGACCTTCAGCAGCTGCTCTTCGTTTCTTTGAAACCCTTTAACTCTGAAGGTTCTGAAGGTTCTGAAGGTTCTGAAGGTTCTGAAGGTCCTGAAGGTTCTGAAGGTTCTGAAGGCTCCGTGGGTTTTTCCTGACTGAGAAACGAGGAGCCGTTGTGAGTGACTGTCCCAGATGGGAGGAGTCTGTCAGCAGCGAGCGGACTGAACCGGACCTGCAGGTTTAATCATGTTCAGTGATTCCTGCAGAACCGGGCCACAACCGCGGCATGGTTCATTTCAGGAATAAATTCATATTCACAAAGCGTTGGAACAGCTGCTGCGGACACACGTCTGTTCTGGAAAAGTTTAAAATAAATTCATGTTTGTTACAAAAGCCTGAAAAATGTTGACAGCTTTTAATTTTGCTGGTGGAGAAAAAACTTTATTGTTGTTATTATTCACTACATATTGTTACTAAGAGTTCTCTGTAATATTAATGATAATATTTTACTGGTAATATTTAACATGTTAATTTATTATCCAGTTTTTATTGCTGTGAACTTTAAACTTTTTCAGCTTCTGTCTTAATTGTTCTGATCAGCCAGAATATAAACCTCTGTGTGTCGTTTCTTTAGTAGGTCAGTTTTGTTTCTTTGATCTCTTTTATGATCTCAGTTTATCTTTTTGTCATTTATAATCTGTGGGTTAAAATAAAAGAAACCCTATTTTTCTAGTATTTAATGCGACTCCTCCAGTTTTTAACTCGGTTCATCAGACTCAACGGGTCACATGACCCAGAAGCTACAGAAGAAAAATATTACATTTTGACAAAAAAATGCTAAAATAATATAAAAATGCAATAAAAATGATTGTACCTCATCTCTCCAGTCTAGTAGTTTCACAATGATTTAGTGTAAACGGGTCACATGACTTGGAAGCTATTGAAGAAAAAAAAAATACTTTTTAATATTATAATTATTAAAAATAATGAGTATGACTTAAAGATTCACTAGAGAACAGAGTCTATGAATTTTGTGTCAGTTGGTCACAAGGCAGGATATTTATTTATATTGTTTCTTAGGAGTGTTTAGTTGGAACTTTTGCAGAACCTCGGAGCGTAGAGAACGGCTGGCCGACATCAGAGTTCATCAGTCGGCTCAGCCTTGGGCTCGGCGCCGCTCGCTCCGCGGAGATTTCAATATCCAACATCCAGCTTGACAACAACTTCGCTGGGGAAGTTTTAACGGCACAAACGGAGCACAAACGGAGCAACGCACTTTGATTTGTTTAGGAGCAAAATGGGGGGATGGTGATGTCATCGGCCCAAATGATCACTTTCATATCTCAAAAATCAAAGCTGCACTAACCGGTCAGACTATTTGCAGAATGTTTTGACGTGGGAGGGTGTCGGCTTCACTCGGCCATTTTCTAACAGTTTCTCTGCTTTATGCTGATCAGCTGACATTTTGCTTTTATTTCTAATTATTTCAGCTTCCAGTTTCTCTGCAGGATGTGGGTCTGGACCGCGATGTGAGAATTGCCTTTGTGTCCTTTGAAGCGTTTCTGTTGGTCTGGTAAAATGTTTTTCATCGTTTCCTCGGTGATCATCCATGTCCAGCTTTAGCCAGAGGCCAGCAGACCTTAGCGTTAAAATGCTGAGATGTTAGAAATAGTTCCAGGTTCCAGGTGATCAAATGTTTCATGGTTCACTGGGGGAATGAAACGCTTCTCCACCTGAGGTGGTTGTTCCTGAAAACCTTGATCTTCATCTAATCAAACCGAAACCATCAGGTCCAGTTAAAGTTTCCACATGTTCACGTTTGTGATGGTTGGACAGGAAATGACAGAAAAGTCTTAAGTTCTAAAATAAACCGAACTTTATCACGTTTGGGTCGTTAAGTTTATCCTAGAGGTCTCTGGGTTCCTCTTTTATTTTGGTAAGTTCCTGTTGTGTGTTCTCCTGCTTTCCTGTCCTTGCTGAGTTCTGAGTCTTTATCTGGTTCTGTTCTGGTTCTGTTCTGGTTCTGTTTGGTTCTGTTCTGGTTCTGTCTGGTTCTGTTCTGGTTCTGTCTGGTGTCTGGTTCTGATCCTATCAGCTCTTTGCTGAAGGTCCGTCTGAACAATCTTTGACCTCTTCACAACTTTTATTTTTAAAAATAGATGAACAGGAAAATTTAAGCAACAGGAATTTCCTGGAATATTTCTGATTAATGTTCACAGATAAAGGTAAAAAAACAAACGTGTGTTTGGATTAAAGAGGTTGTTGGACCATCACATGCTGGTGTGATGGAGTCGATGTGAATCTGCTGCAGATCAGCTGAAAAAGGCAGAATAACAGATTCCTGATGGTCGTCGCTACCAAACGGATCATCAGAACAAAACTCACTCAGTTTATGAGATTCTATAAAACCAAAATAGTTTATGTGGCTTTGAGCTGAAATCTCTTGTCAAGGAGGAGAAAAGACTGAGAACAGGATGACCTTTGACCCAGCGGCTAAAAGGCTAAACAATCCACACTCTGGGCAGGGGGGCTGAGTGGTGCGTTCAGGAGCATTCAGGGAAACTGAGCTTCCAGTTACTTAGATGCAGACAGGGAACGGTTGCCATGGAAACTTATACATGAATAGTCACAATATTGTCATTTCAGAAATGGCACAAAACTAATAAACTGGAAACTTTGTTCAGTCAGAGATTTACAACAAACTGCAGATCAAAATAACGAGTTTAAATTAAGATTGGTTTTATTTATTTGTGCTCTACTGTGGTTTTTCAAAAACAGATACGAAAAAAAAACCTAAATAGAAATAAATAAAAAAGGTTCATTGTATTATTTTAGACTAAAGCCACAGATGTAATAAAAAGTAATAATAATTTGGATAAATATGAACAAAACCCCTAAATTAAATGTATTTTTGTCACAGGAGCAAAAACCAAAATAAAACCTTTTATCGCAGTTTGTTTATAAATATGTCATTAATGCCCAACTATAATCATTCTTAAAAAATGATTTAATTATCCAAATCAAAAGCAGAGCAATAATTAAAATATTAATAATAATAATAATAATAATAATAATAATAATAGTCAGAGCTGATGAAGCTTCACTCCGTGAACAAAGTCAAGTTTCTTCAAATGGAGGTTTAGGAGGAAAATATACATTTTTATTCCCACAATATGGAGTTTTCTATCCTCTAACTGGATCTGAACTGAACTGAACCGGATCTGCTCTGAACTGGATCTGATCTGATCTGGATCTGATCTGGAACTGAACTGAACTGGATCTGATCTGGACTGGAACTGTGATGGTTTAGTAAAAAGCAGGAATCACTCCATGAGGATCTGGCTCAAAACAAAACATGAATCTGTGGAAAAACTCCTCCAGCCTTTGGTTATGTACGGTGATGGCTCCATGATGCTGCGGGCCTAATTCTCCTCCAAAGACTGGAAAACTTTAACAAGTCAAATTCATCATGAACTGTTTGAAATACCAAAACATTGTAAATAATAGAAATCCCATTCCTTAATGAGGTTTATTTGTGTTTTAAAGGTCTTGCTATATTCTGTGTATTTCTGCTTATTATTGTTACTAAGGTGTTGCCGTATGTAAGTCTATTCCTGTTTCCTCTATATTTGAATTTATTTCATTTTTTTAGATCCTTTTAAGGATTTTTTGGTTATTTGCTCTCCTGTTTTCTCACAGCTGCACCACCTTCCCTCTGATTAGCTCTCCTGTCGTCTTCCACTCTTGCTTCTGCAGTTTAGCTCCTCATTTTTAATTTTCCCTCTCTGGATTCTTCCTTCCATCGTCTGTCCAAGCTGCTTGCTTCAAGTTTCCTTTTTATTAAACATTCACCTTCAGTCACACACATCATGACCGACACTGTCAGTGAAATGTTCTGCCTGAAACCTGAAACCTGGGTCAGAAACACCAGAAATCCTAAAACTCCAGATGGTTCAGATGGACGCAGATCGTCTCTCTGTTCGCTGCAAACCTTTTGAAATGTTAGAGGAGGAAACTAAGTGCTGCTCTGGAGGTAGAAGGATTTAAATTTTGGGCTTTTTTCCCTCAACGTTCTACAAATGCAGGCAAATTAAAGGTTGGATTTTCTTTACCAGGGTTGAGAAGGTGTGTGTGTGTGTGTGTGTGTGTGTGTGTGTGTGTGTGTATAAATATTAGTCATGTACTTCTTGCTTTTATTCATGAGCCATTAGCGTCATCTGGCTCTGCGGTCCGTTTTGTCTGAAGCAGACTGAATGATTTAAGAACAATCAAACGTTGTTGCGGCGGATCGGCCGCCTGCTGTTCTCAAAATGTCAGGGATTACTCAGCCAGAAGCGTCTTCATCCAACCGCTGATAACCAACTCTGGGATTTCCTCCGGCTTCAGGTTTGGGTTTAATGCCGGCTTTAGGAATGGAAACAGTTTTTCTATGGAGTCATGAGGTTTTAAGCTGGAAGAACAACCACTGTCTGTCGTGAACCATTGTGGTGAGGCAGACGTAGCAGACCCAGGATGAGATGATTGATGTAAGTTTAATGATGACAATAGACTTAAATAATACCAAAAGTCCACAAAACCTGGCGGCACAGTTGAGCGGAAGGCTAGGGCTCAGCACTGGTAGCAACAGGCTACACGCATGGACAGGACACATGGACAAGGACCCGACAGAGACGCTGAGACACAGGTGACATTAAATACGCGGGAGAGTAATCACAGAAACGAGACACCTGGGAAACAATCAAGGGGACGACAGGACAATACGAAGACTCAGGGACACAGAAAACTCTAAATAAATACACAGAAAAACACAGAACATGACACTGTCATGTTTTATCTGCTTTTATTTCTTCGTTTTGAAGCAACTTCACGTCAGAGTGGAGACGACCTTTGTAACATCCATTCTTCTTATAAAGTTACACATCTTCAGTTTTGGTAAAGATGCTGGATCACAGGATGAGATTTTTATTTGGCTCTTAAAAAGTGAGTGTCTGTTAATTTCTGGCGCTTTGCTGAAGCCTTCAGCCTGTGTGAGAGGAATACTGAGCCTCCGTCTGTCTGTCTGTCTGTCTGTCTGTCCGTCCGTCCGTCCGTCCGTCCGTCCGTCCGTCCGGCCGTCCGTCTGTCCGGCCGGCCGCCAGGCCTTTGTTTGCTCCGTGACCTTCACTGAAAACGGCAGATAGTGAGCGAGGCTGCGACTCGAACAGGTTGTATTGATCACTTTCTGCAGAGCAAACTGAGATGCAGTTCATGCCTGGCGGCGGCGAGGAGCCGAGCTTTTGTTCCCTAATTGCAGCAGGAAAATGGTGTGAAAAGAGAAGCTGGCCGTCGGCTGAAACAGATATTTCCACAGGAATACGAGTCACTTATCCAGAGTTTTCTCATTTCAGTCTCATGAATCAACCAAACTAAAAGCTTCGGCTTCATTCTTCAGATCCTCATGAAGCTGGAGATGATTGAGGGAAACAGTTAAAGAAAAATCTTCATTTAAAATCTTTGCAATCTGCTGATGGTGGCCAGGAGGAACGGGCCGGTATCCTGCGGTAACCATGGTTACCAAGCCAGTTACTGCTCCATCATACCAGTCAGAGTTAATTCAGCTGCTGTAGCACAAACTGTTCCTCACGCTCCCCCCTCCCACACCTACTGCTGAGCACTGCTGGTTAATGAGCTGAAAGAAGGAATCTTAGTTTCTGTGGTTTTATATTCCACAGCGTAAAACGGATCAATATTTATTAATATCTGATCAAAACACTCATCACAACTCTTTCTGGTTTTTGGTTCATATTTCTTATTTTCTGGTTTGTAAAGCTGCTTTTAAACAAACAGCGAGATTTCTGGAACCTCTTGGTCCCAAACGCCTCACACCGAACCTGAATGCATCACACTGAACCTGAACGCATCACACCGAACCTGAACGCATCACACCGAACCTGAACGCCTCACACCGAACCTGAACGCCTCACACCAAACCTGAACGCCTCACACTGAACCTGAACGCATCACACCGAACCTGAACGCATCACACCGAACCTGAACGCCTCACACCGAACCTGAACGCCTCACACCAAACCTGAACGCCTCACACCGAACCTGAACGCATCACACCGAACCTGAACGCATCACACCGAACCTGAACGCATCACACCGAACCTGAACGCATCACGCCGAACCTGAACGCCTCACACCAAACCTGAACGCCTCATGCCGAACCTGAACACCTCACACCAAACCCGAGGCGGTCCCAAACGCCTCACGCTGAACCTGAACGCCTCACGCTGAACCCGAGGCGCTTCATGAGGATTCATGCTGACCTTGACCGCCTCTCCTACAGTCAGCTGGCCCAAACTGAGTCAGCAGCACAATGACCTGAAACACAGCAGGAAGTCTGAATGAAAAATAAACTATGTGTTTCAGTGGCCTAGTCAAAGTCCAGCCCTAAATCTGACTTAAACATGGAACAATCAATGAGGTGGAAAGAAGGAATGCTAATCTGTTAGCTGAAGCAACAGTGGAAAGACATCTTTGTTTCTTCTTTTCCTCTGAGAATTTAAGGAGTTTACGGAGAGGATCAGGAAATGAACTGCTGGGATCGCTTCGTTTCAAACGCGGTTCCCAAGCAGCTCCACACGATGAAAACTCCTTTAGTGGCTTTTCCATCCTTCTGATTTGCGTCCATTCTTTCTGCGTGGCGACGCGGCAGTCAGCTGGGACCGATGAAATCAGGTCGTCTCCGTCTGCAGAAAGGAAACGGCGAAAGTGAGCTGGAAGAGAAATGCTATTAATACTCCGAATATCTCCCAAAGTCACCAAGTTATGGAAAAGTGGACTGTGTGTTTGCATTAGGCTGACATTGACATAGTTAGGCTGCCCTTTTTATTTCCTTTAAGGAAACGCAGAGCCTGTCGGTGCAGCTTTGGGGATCTGGGCCTTACTTTTCCTCGTGTCACGCTTCATGAAACGGAGAGTCAGTTTCTGCAGCTTTTGTTCTGTTTCACTGAAAACCCAATTCCACTCAACCTCTGGTTGTCTTCAGGATTTCCTCTCAGACATTAAAACATGTCTGTGTTTTAACGAGTTCTTTGACTTTTCAGAGAAATTCAAGTTCTTATGGCTTTATTTGCTCTTTTTGTTTGTTGCTGTGGTTTCTCAGTTTTCTGATTTCTTTTCTGAAAGTCTGGAGGCAGATTTCTGATATTCACCTTTATTCTCTCTGTCCTTCTTTCTTTGAAATAAACACAAAGGATTTATAACCATTTCTATGTATTAGTCCTGTCATTCGATTAAAATGTATCAGGCTAAGCTCTGTGATTAATCACTAAGGTTTAGTTTGTGAGCTTGAAGTGTAAAAATGCACATTTTTGTAAAAGTTTAAGAAAATGTTTTATTGTCTCAAACCAAATATGTCAGTTTTCCAGGTTTACATATTCAGAAAAAATGTAAAAGTCATTTTGTTTCAGACTTAATTTATAAATGCTAACTTTAAACGGGCTGTGCTTTAGTGGAAGGAAAATTCACTGTTGCAGTAGCTAGGCTACATGCTAGCTGTGTTTTATCCTTGGTTTGCTGCTATGCTATCAAGTGGAGGATCTCAGCCAGAACTACGCTGTAATTCTCCTCCTGTGACAGTAAATCTGCTGGGCTTTAAATCCTGCTCTGCCAGACAGAACAAGCAGAGAAAAGAGAATGAAATGTGTGGTTTCCTTTCAGAGCGCTGGCGGACATCCTGAGGCAACAAGGGTCGGCTTCAGCTTCGCAGTTTGAGCATGAAAACATGGCGGCCATTGATGGTTCTCCCAAAGACGAGACGCCGGTCAGGAGCTCAAAGAACCACTACACACCGGTCCACACCAAGACGTCCAACCACGGTAGGAGACCAGCAGATCCATCTTGGTCCTGTTGAGCTTTCAAACGAGCTGGACGCAGAAATCCAGGACAACCTGGAGCTGAAAACCTTCAGATGCTTTAATTTGCTGCATCTTTTAATACTTTTATTAATTTGTTTCCCTCAGTCATTTTCATGGTAAGAAATAAGAAATAAACGGTTCTTGGTTCTGCTTTAGTCCACTCAGCACCGGTTCTGAGTGGACAGATGTTCCTGTTTATCTCGTTGGCTAACACAATCTCTCAATCTGGAGGTAATTCAGCCGTTTCTCCCGTTTTTTTCCGTAGTTTTTTCCGTAGTTTCTCCCGGTTTTTCCGTAGTTTCTCCTGGTTTCTCTGTAGTTTCTCCCAGTTTTTTCTGTAGTTTCTCCCAGTTTTCCCGTAGTTTCTCCCGGTTTTTCCGTAGTTTCTCCCGGTTTTTCCGTAGTTTCTCCTGGTTTTTCTGTAGTTTCTCCTGGTTTTTCCGTAGTTTCTCCCGGTTTTTCCGTAGTTTCTCCTGGTTTCTCTGTAGTTTCTCCCGGTTTTTCCGTAGTTTCTCCCGGTTTTTCCGTAGTTTCTCCTGGTTTTTCTGTAGTTTCTCCTGGTTTTTCCGTAGTTTCTCCTGGTTTTTCTGTAGTTTCTCCTGGTTTTTCCGTAGTTTCTCCCGGTTTTTCCGTAGTTTCTCCCGGTTTTTCCGTAGTTTCTCCTGGTTTTTCCGTAGTTTCTCCTGGTTTTTCCATAGTTTCTCCTGGTTTTTCCGTAGTTTCTCCTGGTTTTTCTGTAGTTTCTCCCAGTTTTTCCGGCGGGCCTCCAGATCGTGGCTCCTGGGATCAGTGGACTTCCTGACTGACCCAGTATGGTGTCCCAGTTTCATTATTCTCCTTATCAGCAGCTGCTTCAAACATTGACTTAATGAGATGATGCAATACAGACTGGGAGTTTTCTAATATGTTTCCAAGGCAACATGAATTATTCACTGGTTAACCTGAACTAAACTGGTTAAACTGGAATGAAAAAAATAACGATAATATCCTGCTGCGTTTACAGCAGGTCTTGATTCTCAAATCAGATTTTTTTAATCCGTTTCTTTTTTCTGCCTGGTCGTTAAATGCGACGCAGTCAGACTTCTGGTTTTGGAGCCCAAAGCGTCGAACATGCGCAGAAGAAGAACGATGGCGTCTCTCAGCAGCGCTCCGTTTGGAGACACTTATGGGTCGATTTTAAAGTTTATTCAGCAATTCGAGCCAAAAGTATCGTCATCAAATCTTAACAGGATGAAGGAAGGAAACAGCTTTGATTGTAACATTTTGCTTATTTTCTCTTTTTTTTTGGATGAAGCCACTAAAAACCGGTGCTGGTCAGTTTGCTTAGACTGTGAGTTATCTTTGGTTACATCAGTTCATGTAAATCTGGACTTTCTGACGGCAGGTGGAATAAAACTGAAGAAGAAAGTTCTAGAAATCCTCTGAGCAGCTGGACGTTGGCACAGCAGGGGGCCGGTTATAACATTTACAGAACGAAACCAGCAAACAGGCGAAACCCCAAACACAGAGCTCTGTGGTACACCAGAACATGACTGAGATTCTAATAATAATAATAATAATAATGTGTTTATTGTGTTCACATTTCAGATCAGAGATATTTTATCTGACTAATTCTCCCCAACGCTCTGCGTTTGTCTCTGTCTTCCTGCAAACTTCGTGTTTCACATTAAGACATTAATTCTTTCCTGGGTTTTTATTGCTATGTTTTTTCTAACTTGTGTAAAGTGGTAATGTAATGCTTATTAAATATGACCTTTTAGATAACTGAACAACAACAGCACCACTAAAGCAAACTGCAGACTCGATGCATAAAAATTCAGGAGGAAAATGAAACTCCAGCGTTTGAAGAATTTATAGATTTATAACGAATCGTGTTTTAATTCTTCCTAATCCAACATTTTGATAACATGACTGAGACGTTTTTATTTCACATTAGAACAGAAATAAATTACAGACCAAAAACCATAAATAAAAATGAATGACATGTTAAAGGAAGAGGATTTTAAAAAGTGTATCTTACTGTTATTGTTGAGACAACAGCAGGCTGAAGTGATGAGAGTTTGAATCTGTGCTGCTAATGAAGAGACGTGACTCACATCACACATTTTAGCAATTTTATAAACAAAGAATTCATCAAGTGAAGAAATATTTATCACAGCCAATGAGTTTCTCCTGAAACACGGATCGCTTTCTGAGGAAAACTAAAACATAGAATATGAATATTTGGAGACAGAAACTTAATAAATTAGTGCTTTAGTTTAACCAGACAAATTCATGACATTTCAAAATGTAAAAAAATCAAATAAGTACATGGAAACATGTTTCTGTTTCTACAAATTCTGCTAAAACGCTCAAGTGAGACGGAGACAGAATAATAACTTCAGGATAAGAAATGATTCACATCTGGAAAATACTAAAACATTATTTAGTGACAGAGAGGAAATGTGTTAGGAGGGAGAGAGAAATCGAACAGTTTTCTCCTCCAGCTGAAAGTATTTGGTGTATTTTGTGTCTTTATGAAATATCAGGAGGAAACAACAAAATGTTGAAATATTGACGCAGCATCTAAAAACATCAGCAGGATGTTAAAGTTTGGAAAATAACCGTCAGCAGCTTCAGGGTTGATCAATGAATCTGTGACCTAAAACAAGTTTGGTCTGATTTAAATCGATGCAGTAACTGTTTTCCATCATTGTTTTTATGAACATGTTGAAGAGTAAAATCAGAAAAGGTTGATGGCCAAATTCAAAATAACTTCCTTACTTTTGAAAACCAGTTTTTACGGAGATGGAAACCAAACAGGTTCACTGAAAGGTTCTGATAAAACTTTTACCTCCCATGACTGATCAGCTGTTTCTGCTTTACAGTCAGATTTCTGTCACCAGAATAATTACAGCTTGTCATTCCTGAAGAGCTGTGTGCTCCACGCTAGCTTCTACTTCCTGTTTATCTGATGACATCACGCTTTGTGTATCCTGGTTGATTCGCTCCAACCTGCAGATGGAAACACATTTTATTTGGTTCTTTATTTTTGTAACATTTTAAAAGTTCACTTAAAATCTACAAATAAACTTTTCAGCTGTACTTTTCTGTCACATGGGGATCAAATCTTCTGTTTAATGTTCATATTAAACATTTAAAGTTTGTTTTATTTATTAAAGTAATAACAGCAACAAGTTTTGACTTCTGTCTGTCCGTTTTGTTCTTGCTGTTTTTGTCTTTTTAAACTTTAAAAACAAATCAATAGTAAATAACCTCTAAAACCTTCAGGTTTAATCTCCTTACATTATAAACGTCCTTTAATAAACTGTCTTTTAACACAAGTTGAATCATTTTGAGGCGTTTTAAAGTAAAAGTCAAACAAAAATCAATTTGAATCCCGTTTGTTGTTCTGCCTGATGCTGATGAAATCCTTCGTCCGCTAACGCTGCCAGAGTGAAGATCGTCAGTCTGTCCCTCATTTTGTCTTTGCTGTGAAACAAGATGACTGTTTTCCACACAGTGACTGGAATCCTCCCTGCTGGTCATACTGGTTTCTGTGGTGCAACACTGGGACCAGTGAGGCATTCTGCTGGGAAACGTTTGGTCTCGTTTCTGGAAGCTGCTGCTGTTACAGTGGATTTTAGTCTCTGTTTTGGAAAACGAGCCAGCCGTTTCCTTGGATTCGTTCCCAAATCAAATTCAAAACATTTTCTCTAGAAGCAAAAATCTTCTGCCAAAGCTGAATATTAGGTCACTCTTGCATATTTTCCACCTTCTGCTTCCTAAAGGAAACACAAATGTATCGTTAGGAATATAAAACACCAGATGAGTCAGACCAGAAGCTTATTTTCATGATTTGGACTCAGATCTGCCGCAGCAGCTCTGCTCTGTTTTCTACGAAGTTTCTTTTCAGTTTCTGGTGACTTGTTCCTGGTGTTGCTGCGGCGCGTCTCGTATCTGACCAGTAAGCCGTCTGAGCGCCGTTTTCACGATCGCCTTCCATCATCCTTCATGTTTCCACC